>NW_006159427.1:4820614-4827945 GCF_000334495.1 Tupaia belangeri chinensis
AAATCCTGAAAAGGAAAATCAAAATTCAACATAATACTAGTAAAATCTAAGTAATAAAATTACAACATGGTTGCCTCAATCCAACTCAGCATTCTCTATACCTGCTTTTGTGCTACAACAGCAGAGTTGAGCAGTTGTGACCAAGATCATGTAGCCAACAAAGATCAAGACATTTACTTTCTGGCCTTGTACCATAAACATGTAGATACCTCCCCCGCCCCCCATCTAAGACTCATTATTTCAACTTGTAAAGGTATTTTGTAATCCTGCTCTACTATTAAGGATAAGGCCCTTATATAACGGTCCTTATATAATTATATATTATATATAATGGTGCTTTTATTAATATATATAATTTTATTTATTATATGTAAGGACCTTATATAATGAGTCCAATTTTCATAGTTAACTAAAGTTAAATTTGCTTTACTATATTAAAAAAGAATATGGGTAAAAACATAATTCAAGAGAGACAAGCAGTTGGTGTAATGGCTATGTCGCTGGACTCCCATGTAGTCGATCACAGTTCAAGTCCCGGACCCAGCTGCTTAAACTCAGGTGCATGTTACTGCACGCCCAAGATCCCAAGAGGAAAAGGGATTGTGGTGTGGCCATCCCCCCTGGGGGAGGGTGATTTCTCACTTTCTGTCTCTCTGTCTCTCTCTCTGTCTGGCGAGCACATGCGCCCTACAGCAAAAACCTCTCAAAAAATTTAATTAATAAATAATGATAATAATTCAAGGGTCACCTGATGGCCATGGTGGGTTAAGACAGCTGGATGCCACATGGCCAACTACAATGTTGAAGTAACAGACTTGGTGGCTTGAAAAATACATCAGGTACGTGTGCATGTGTGCCCAAAATTCCAAGAGGAAGATGGAAGAGAAGGGACTGCGGCACGACCATCCTCCCTGGGGAATCCTTTCTCACTTTCCACTACCCCGCTCAAGCTGTCTCTCTCCAGCAAGCAGAGGTGCACTACAGCAAATTAACATGCACACACAAATTCAAGAGTACTCAGGTTGGGCCAGTTCCATGGTCTGGTAATTGAGGGAGCCAGATCCCACACAGCCAACTGTGCAGTTGGAATCCCAGTCTAAAAAAAAACACTGAGTACTTATGCATGACAGCCCCAGATCCCACCAAAATAGAAAAATGGAGAAGGGACAATGGTGTGACCATGCCTCATTAGTGGGTACTTGCTCCTCCCTGTCTCTCTCGAGCACATACATGCTCCATCAATTAAAAAAAAAAAAAAAACAGTACTCAAGTACATCAAACTCATGGTAACAACATATCCCTATTTGAAGGTAAATAGTAATCTAAAGTAGAATACTAGAGACTTCCTTATCAAAATGTAACATAATTACTCCTTAAGAATGTAAAAAAGGGGCTGGCCCTATATAGCACATTGGCTAAGCACTGCACCAAAGAAGCAGGCTCCCACATGGCTGACCTGAGCTCAAGTCCCAGGTCTTGTCACCTGAAAAACACTCTGGGTATGTACTTGTGGCCCAGGCTTCTGACAGGAGAGGAGTGGAGGAAAAGGGACTGCAGCATGACCAGACTCCCCTGTGGACAGTGCTTTCTTTCTTTCTCTCTCTTTCTGGTATAAAATAAAAACAGGGCTGGCTTAGGGACCAAGGGAGCCAGATCCCACATGTCCAACCATGGTTCAAATCCTTGATCCAGCAGCCTTAAGAAACATGCAGCTTGAAAAATCCTGACAGGAGAGAGAAATGGAGAAGAGACTGCATGCCCCGTTCAGGGAATGCTCTCTCCCTTTCTCTCTCTGGCAAACATTAAGCACCCTTTGACAGGTAAGAAAAGAAAAAAGAAACACAAATATACAAAAGAAAGGCAAACTTACTTTTGCTATACATTCAAAATTTGGTTAGGAAAGAATGCCTCTGGTCTCAAGAACTATAGCTACTTGCTTCCGTCAGTTAAACCATATAAAGCCAATGGAAGGCAATATACCTCTAACGCAGCCAAACGTGATCAACTAAACTACAAGCATTTTAAAAAACACTACAGAAATGCAGATGTTGGTGCCAGTAGGTGTTGTAGTGTTTGTGGCACTGGGCTCCCACAAGGCCAACTGTGGTTTGAGTCCTGTACCCAGTAGCTTGAAATACGCTGTGTGTGTGTGTGTGTGTGTGTGTGTATGCATGCAAGTCCTGAGAGGAAAAGGGATTATAGTGTGGTCATCCTCCCTGGGGGGTGATTTCTCACTTTCTCTCTCTCTGCCTGTGTGTCTCTGGTGAGTACACGCATCCCACTGCAAAAGTCTCTTTAAAAAATGCAAAAAAAATGGATAGGGAAAAATAAAACCACAAAACACTAGAATCAGGATTGGTTTCCTCACGGCCCATATTTTTGAGTAGGTAATTTCATTGACTATCAGGTATGGTAGGTAAATTATACTTTACAGGTATACAAAATTTAATGAAATTATAATGATCTGCCTTCTCTCGTAAAATCACTTAACTGAATACCCCAATTGGTGTTTTTCCCTGACAGTACCAATATACTTTTAAATATTTATATATGAAAAGGTTTATTTTTATTTTTAAAAATCTTGAAACACTTTATAAATCTTTACTTATATATAACTTCAGTAAGTCATTTAACATTTCCCCCACTTTTCTTTTTTTTAACCTTAAGGCACGTGTGCTCGCTAGAGACAGACAGTGAGAGAGAAAGTGAGAAATCATCCCCAGGGGGGATGACCACACCACAGTCCCTTCTCCTCCATTCTACTCTTGGGATCTTGGGCACACATGCACACTCGCCGAGTGTGATTATCAAGTCACCGGGGTCTGGGACTCTAACCGTAGTCAGCCATGTGGGAGTCTAGTGACATAACCATTATGCCATCTACTGATCCCTAACTCCATTTTTTGCCCTTAGTTCTTTATAAAATGCAGACAGACAAGTTAATCTCCAATTGAAAGCGTGATGTAGCTTTAAAAAAAAAAAAAAAAAAGCATATCTAACAATTTTAACTTAAAAAGTGAAAGAAAATCTCTTCTTATACTGGGAAATAATACAAAGTATTGGAAGTAAGGTTTAACTAAATCGTCTTGCTTGGTAAGGCAGTTCAAAAAATGGAGAGACCCTGGATTAGATGTTCTTTAAATCTCTCAACTGAATTTCTAAATTAGGTTGTTTTCCTTCCAATTGATTTCATGATTCCTGAACCTTACCTTTCTCGATGTAATTCTTGGGGGCCCAGGCAGGATCCCCATCTGCATATGGATCATTATACTGAACCACTGCAGCCTCCTCATCTTCATAATCCACTGGCGGTGGTGGTGGTGGAGGTGGCGAGTCATCAAACATGGGAATGTCGTCTGGTGGAGGTGGTGGTGGTGGGGTTGGACTATCAGCAACTAAAAAGATTCGGATAATTAATTAGAACCAGAAAGCATATAAATGAAAAATTAATAAGTTAATAGAAATTAGAAAAGCTCTAACTTAAATATAGCATGCACTATAATAAACATGCAATGATTAGAAATAAAAGCTTAGTGTGTTAACGTTGATACTATTTTAATAATAATTTTACAGCAATAAAATGAGCTAAAAATAAGGATATCAGGAAGTACTACGAATTAATGAATACCAAAGGTTAGGAGATCATGTCTCTTTTTATAAGAATCATAGAAGTAAAGTAGTTTCTTAATTCCAAGGCTCAGGTCAGAATAAATGTCACTCACTAATCAGCCTAGCTGCCTGAAATAAACCTATGTCATATTTGTCATTTGGATTGCAGTAAATGCTGTGAATTATATTACATTAACAATCCGGTAACTTCACTGTGCTCATTAATGCCCCTGATTTTGAATTTCAATACCTTTAGTTCTCCAGAAATAAGTGATTAATGGGCAGGTATTTGTTTATTTATTTATTATTGTTTATTTTAATGGAGAGAAAAGAAGAGTTGATGGTACTGGGTCTGCTTTTATGTATAGGTTTTTCTGTTCTTTTATTTAAATTTGAACAAGTTAAGAAAAAATTTAAAAATAATTCTCAACTAGTTGAAAATCTTGAAAATGTTCTTATTCGTGATCGATTTTTAAATGTAGAAAGCTAAGATTTGGCTTTTTTTTTTTACTGCTAGTAAAACATAAGCATGAGATGAAAGAAAGACTAGACCCTAAAGATCCAATTTTCTAAGAATACATCCACAATTGAGATTTAAACATAAAGTGTTGAGTGAAGATGTAAGTTTAAAAAAAGGCAAGAACAGAAAGGAACTTATATGAAACAAAACATAAAAATGACTCATACCTTAAATTCTAGATGGTTCTGGTATGTACATGTGCACTTTAAATAATCAAAGGTGCAAAGAGTCACATAGGAAAATATCAGGCTAGGACTTGCTCACTGAACTAGCATAATACCAGGTAACAAATGCTCCCAATATTAAGAAATTCGAAGCTAGAACACTATGAACACTACCAATGCTTCATTTAAATGTTTAATCCAAAAATTCCTTTAAGTGAACAAATATATGTGAAAACATTTTTAGGCTATTATACTATAATAATACTTGCAGGGGAGAAGGTCATAATATAAATATACTAACTCAAATGCCAATTTCTGGGGCTCTTTATGTGACCTAAGAAATTGACATCATCTATCTGTCATACAGGTTGTGATGTTTTCACTCCACCCTACTCATAGTACTGTGCTGAGAAAAATAATCAAGGGGTCCAGATTTAAAATATTTACAGATAACAGTCCTACGTCCATAACCACTTCCATCTGTGATTTCTATTTTATCTTGGGCAGGGACGGGTGTTTTAAAAGGCTATGAGACAACTCTGTGTGGTCGTGCTCACTCTAACAGCTATCACTCAGCACTACAATGTCCTTTTCTACCACCTGCCTGCATCCACTTGATCTTTGCCTATCCTCTTCCACACAGCTTTCTAACACTGAGAAGAGAGGAAAGTGAGTGTGAACCCCTCCTGACACAACCACAGCTCATATCCTTAATTTGGCCTAATGTGCAAATTGTATAAGCTGGCCTACATCCCTAAAGTTCTCTTGATTTATACACAATTTACTAATTTCATGCTTTCATTCAACTGTCTTCATGTCCAACCGCTGTAAATCTGCACTGGCTTAGCCTCAAATTATGGCAAGAGTCCTGTCAATCTCATTCTCTACATAGTATTTTGTCTAGCATCATGCATAACTGGTTCAGAAATGCTTTCTGATATTAATCATAAATAGATGTAAACACATTGCTTACTTTGACTTTTTTCTTAAACTGAAACATTTGTTTTTTAACTTGCCAGAGGTCATGTCCTTTCACTAGAGAGAGAGAGATGTAGAGGGAGAGAGCCCCCCTCCTCTGCCACGAGGTATGGTCATGGCACAATCCCTTCTCTTCCATTTCTTTATCTGGATAGCAGTTTGGGTATGCCCGTGCCCAGCATGCTTTTCAAGTCACCAGGCTGGGATTAGAACCACATGGTGACTCACGGGGAATCTGGCTTCTATAACCGCCAAGGCCACAGGCTGGTCCTAAAGCATCTATTAAGTCACCAGGAAAGTCATGACCTATTTTTCTATGCAAAAAGGCGTCATGACTTTCCTGATGACCCAATATAGTAAGTTAGCTGTAACATGCATGTATGTATATTATCACCCACTTTTACTGCCATAAGAAATTGGTATTTGATTAACAGAACAACAGAGAGGGCCAGCCCTAAAGCACTATGGTTGAGTGCTATGTACTGAGAGCCAGATCCTGCATGGCTGATAGCGATTAAACTTGAGTCCGTGTTGGGCTCCAATGGCTTGAAAAACGTGACAGGTGTTTGTGCATGAATGTCCCAAAGTCCCAACAGGACAGAGGATAAAGGAAAATGGATTCTGGTGTGACCAAGCCATACTTGGGAAGGAGGGAGTAACTATATGTCTCTTTTTCTCTCCTCCTTTCCCTCTGGTGAGCACACATGCCCTCTAACAATTTAGGGAAAAAAAACAACTGATGTACTGATACACAGTTTTATTCTCACTCTTCCTAACATGCTTTCAAAGAAAATAGGTGTCAATTAAAGTTGGGGAGCCCATGGCACAGGAAACTGACTGACTCAAGCATATCTGGCTGGTAAAAAGTAAAAAAGGCCTCTTGGGTCCAGCAGTTGGTGTAATGGCTATGTCGCTGGACTCCCATGTAGTTGACCACGGTTTGAGTCCCAGACCCAGTGGCTTAAACTCATACCAGGCACGTGTGCGTGAATGCCCAAGATCCCGAGAGGAGAATGAAGGAGAAGGGATTGCAGCGTGGCCATCCCCCCTGGAGGGTGATTTCTCGCTTTCTATCTCTCTGTCTCTCTCTGTCTGTCTGGCGAGCGCACGTGCCCTATAGCAAAAACCTCTCCAAGAAAAAAAAAAAAAAGTACAAAAGGCCTCCTTAATGAAGACTACACATGTCTAGAATAATGATAAACTTTTGGACCCCCCCCAGGACTGATGTACAGTATGATTATTTTAAAGTTATTTCCTAGAATAATTCTTAGCTATAAGGCAGTTTGAAAGGTTGAGCTGGTATAGATTTTTAAGCTTTTAAACAGGTTTAGTTTTTAGATTTGTAGTACTAAGAAGTAGCAATTTACCTCTTTTCACTGATTTTTAAATGTTTGAAAACTCTAAGTAGATGTTTGCAGTGAGAATGGTTTACACTCATATCTATCTCAACATTTTGAAAGTACAATTCTTAATAAGCCATTAGCTTGCACGCTTCTTGAAGGTAGAGACTCTGTCTTAAACTATTGGTATTCTTCATAAGCCTCGCATAAAGCATTGAATAAACAAATACATGACTGGCAGAAGGGAAAGAATGGGGAGAATAACACAATAGGGCCAACAAAGGCTGAAGAGTGAAATTTGCTCTAACATATTCTCTTGAAAGATAGGCTTGGGCAAGCTGGCTGCTCCTCTGTTCAAACCATGCCAAAATTTATTTTCATGAGGATGGTTTCAAATGAACCACCTTAACATCTTAATCTCAACTGCTATTTTGGCATAATATAATTCAGTAATAGCAGTATTTTTAAATTTTGCTATACAATATTCATTCTTGTCATGCAATTAGGATTATATACTTCTGGAACCTCATAGGTTATCAGGCAGTAATGTAAATAGTCCATGCTGATGGAAGCTATGTTGTCAAAACAATTTCCAAAACTCATTAAACCTGATCTTTATTCAGACAAGGCCATAAAAAGTTGACATTTATATATTTTTTATATATTTATATATTCTAAATATATTATTATATTAATATATATATAATATATATTATTTAT
>NW_006159427.1:4828913-4847648 GCF_000334495.1 Tupaia belangeri chinensis
GTCAAAACAATTTCCAAAACTCATTAAACCTGATCTTTATTCAGACAAGGCCATAAAAAGTTGACATTTATATATTTTTTATATATTTATATATTCTAAATATATTATTATATTAATATATATATAATATATATTATTTATATATCCCAAAATAATCCTCATAGGCCTACGTGTAGCCAAAATGTGAAAAGGGCTCTGTCTACACTGCTTATCACTGACCATTATATCAACAGTGTGAATGTAATTTACTTAGTCTCAAAAATTCTCTATTATCTAACTATGAACTTTTTTTTACATATCGACTCAAAATCATCATGAGGCTACAAACCTTTCTCTAATCTTTTTTTTTTAACCATTAAGGGAGGGGGAAACTTACCACTGTCATAATAAAAAGTTATCTCCCAGTATAACTATGTCTCTATAACCTGATAAATGTGTTAAGTTATATAACATTTTCTGATTCTCCTAATAAATGGTAGAAGCTTGGAGTTTCCCAACAACTTGAACTTTCGTGTTTGATTACTCTTTCCTGAAGAATACTCAAGGATCGGATCTCACGTTTTAGATCATGTAAATATATAGGAAAGTTGCAGTTTTGAAACGTATATGAGTAAGTAGCAATCATGCACACAGGAGAAAACACTGAAGACCGTGCTCTTCAGTTTCAGTACCGTATCTGTACCTATTTTCAAGGTAAGATTAGCTTCTCAATAAGTCAGGAAAATGATGACTCATCAGCCATGCATGCTCTAAGGAGAGAGCCTCTACTCTTTGATAGCTCAGTTTTTCCAAACTTACTGTTTTCCTGCACCCTGGCCACGAAGCCTGTGAGAGGTATCTGTGGAGTCAACTGAGGCATAGGGGGAGGGGGTGGAGCAATAGAAACTGGTAGCAACAACACAATATGGGGGAAGTACAACAGATAAAGGAAAGAAAAGGAAACAAACAAAAAGCAGAAGTCAGTTACAAGGACCACAAACATAAGTATGCAAAGAACAGTTTGCAAATGAAACAAAACTAAACAAAAAAACAAAACAAAAACCTGCAGAACCTCAAGTTCATTTCCCATTACAAACTTAAAGCTAAATTATGCTTAGTCAATTGGTTAATTTTATAAAAGAATAAATACACTTTAATTTAATCTGATGTTATATTGTCTGGGGAAAATTTAAATTTACCATCACATTGACTTCAGTGCAATAACATTTTCAAATGCTAAGGAAACACTTCTAAGATAGTTAACAATGAAACGCCTAGAGATTTCCAGGATATTATGTCTGCCACAGCTCTATAAACTAACAGGTTTGAGTAGTTTTAAGTAATATTGTAAATTAGAGCCCAAATAAATAAAACTATTTATTTACAGCTATTATGTAATAGCTGTTTATTTCTATATTAATCACAGGTGTCCTGTAAATACAGTTCTTATTATGTAACTAAATTTAAAACAGTTCTTTGGGGGTAGAGGGGAACCCTGTTTTAAACAAGGTCATTATTACTTTTTAAGTTGACAGTTTTATTTTTAAACACATCACTCCTAAATTCACTAGGGAATAAGAGTGTTCCATATACCGTGTTAATCACTCAGAATTTCAGATTATCTCAAAAGTAACCTTCCTTTATTGCTATTCTGAGAAAGGAAATCTAATCTCCAATAAGTCAAAATATGCAATTATTTGCATCAAAGTAATTTCTAAGAAATCACTGGTAGCTTGAAACATAGTAAACTGCTTTCTGGAGAGGGCATATTCATTAAAAAATGACACCAAATGCTTATGTAGGCAGCAAATTATTAGTTATTAAAAACTGTAACACAAACTAGAAGTAAACATTCACATGTCTGTTACTGTGCTTTTTTTTTCAGCAAGACAGTAATTGCCAAAGACTGCTTAGAGAAACTCAATAGGACTGCCAGTTTACTGACAGTCACCAAGAAGTAACAACTAAATTGACAGAGATAAACAACTTATCAGTTCTCAAGGATCATTTTATTGAAAGGTTGTTTAAATCATTCAACCTTCAAATTTTGTTGATAAGTACAGAAGTCTAAAGAAGATTCGGTCTTCAAAGCAGCAATAACAAAGCGATAGATGAGCATTGATATTCAAGGGATGGCTGAAAACAGCGTTCAATTCACTATGAAACCGTCTTCCTTCATTTTGATAATAAGTACAAAGAAGGCTCGAACTTAAATAAGTGAAAGGCTAGAAGTCTAGATTGAAAAAAAACAAACTCCCACAAACCTAAAAAAATTTGGGAACATCCCTTAGTAACTAGCCATGCTGGTTAGTGTGTAAAGAAAAAGAAAAGCTATGCTGTGAAGACTAATCGTTACCACCACATTTAGACAGAAGGGAAAAATTATGCACATCAGAACACTAAAAACATTTACATACAACTACTGCAACACCAACAGTAACTCAGATTGAAGGATAATTCATTTGTCAAAACATAATAATGTATTTAAATTCTGAGGCCAAATTTGCTTTGCAATATTCAAAAGAATGTAGACATTCAGTAATGAAAATGTCTTGTCTGAAAAATAACCCACCCAAGTACTGCTAAAATAAAACTAGACAAATATGTATTAGGTAAAAATATCACTGAAAACCTTATTTCCAGTGTAAACTAAATATCTATGTGGGGAAAAGAAAAATAATGAACATAAAGATGGAATCTAAAAATGAAGAATATAAAAAACAAAATCAAAGTCCATAAATAAAACTAGTGAGACAAATGACCAGTTCGTCTGTGGGATATCCAGACACTGGCTACATGTCAGCACCAAAGGAGACCTGAGATAACGCGAGAGAAGGTCCTAGAGTCAGTTAATTAGAAAAAAAAATTCTTTGAAGTGAGTACTTCTTATTCTTAGGAGCTTGAATAAAAATTTTAGTCTGGACAAGGAATGAATAAATTTGGGGATTATCTGTAAATTTTGACATTTCTGCTCAAATCGTTTTCAGTTCTTATGAGTTTTTACTTTAATACACTCACTTTTTAAATCTAAAATTTTAATAAAAACTAGTAAAAGAACTTTCCCTTAGACTTCTATTTTAAAATACATATTCAAGACACAGTTATAAATAAAAAGTTAAACCAATTTCCTATGTAAATATGGAGAATTCAGTGAGTACTTGGTGTTTTTAAGAAAACAAACTAACATGCAGCTCTATGAAGCGGCTACACTGGAGAGTGTGTTTCAAGTCTGTGCCCCTAACTGCACCTCCAAGCCAGCAACAAATACTGACTGACAGGGTCATTTCAGATTTTCCTTTCTTCCTTAAACATCTTCATAAGTTCAATGAAATTAATGACTACCCTAAACTATTTCACCTTCCTAACATTATAGGGTAAAACTATTTTCTAATTTTATCAATAAACACTGACTACAATAAAAATTCTTCCCACTGTTAGAATTATTCAGAGACAGTAATTAAGCAGGCATCACAAATGCTTTTAATTGATTTTTAACTCATTTTGGTATAGTTAATAATGACCTTAAAAGTGATAGCCAGCAATTTTGGTCTGTTATTTTAAAAGAAGACTTTCACAAAATTTGTCTTTACATGTCCATAAAAATAAATTGTTTAATTTCAGTGGCATTTTTGTTTTCTACTTCTACTTACAATAATGAACATAACACATGAATGCAAAAAATTTTAGTATACTAAGTATGCTCGATGAGTTCGAATTTTGGTGGGAGAAAGTGACAAGCACTCTTAAAATGGCATGATTCAAGGACTAACATCCTAGAGCAAAAATAAACATGAATGAGCCTGGTGTAAATTGTTGTCTATCACTGGCAAGAGTAACAGTTTCAAATAATTTCCTTCAAAAAGAGCTCCACTGTTGCTGTATGCCTGCGAAGCACAAGCTTACTTGAATTTTGAGAATAAAGTGGACCTCCATTAACATGAGGCTGAGCAGAAAACTGAGCAGTCACAGAGGGAGTTCGTCTGTATCCACCCGAAGATGTCGAAGAAGTGGTAGAGTTGTGTCGAGAAATCTGCCTGGTCATTGTGCCATACTGGGAACCAGGAGCTGAGCCCGGGGCTGCTGAAAAGCATTAGTCAAAGGCAACCAACAAAGAGACTTGAGCATTGTCATCACCTCGGAGGGTAGCACAAAAGGGGCAGCTCTCAGTAAGAAATGTCTATCATATTTCTTTCTAAAGCCCACGGAATAACATAAAAAAGTGAAGAAAAGTTAAAAATCAAATAACTCTCTCTCAGAAATGTTAAAACAGCTACAGTGTGGAAAGCTGCAAAAGTAACACTCTTCAGCCTTTAAAATAAACATAAATCGCAAATGGTATTTTTGCTAATATTAACATATGATTTTATGTGCATTTTAGAATATATAGCTTTTATATGTAAACTGTTTCCCCAACAAAATAAGTAGTAAAAGAGAGTGGAAGGTAGAAAGAAACAATCTTTAGACATAAAGGTGCTCATAGCTGTTTTAAAAACTTCCTTCTATTACTAAAATTTTCAGAATTTTGATTCACAGTACAAAAACCTATTTAGCCAAATCCAGGTTAAATGATAAAATGTAAACTGTTAGGCACACTTTCCACATTTAGTACTATTCTTATTCGAAGGTTTACTGTATTAGCTGTTATTAGTATCAACACATATCACAGCAGAATCATTTTTAAGAAAAGCACAATTTCTAGTTTTAAAGCACATCTATAAAGGCAGATTTGTTGTGTATTTCTAATTTTTTAAGATTAGGATACTTCTATAACTGACAAAACTGTAAAAAGTTTTAGATTCTATTTTCAGATCTATAAGGCAGCTAAGTTTAGGAAATCATAATTGGAGGGCTCTTGTTCAACAAGAGGCCCAAAGCAACTTGCTTTTTTGTAATCATGCATACACACAGACACACACACACACACACACACACACACACACACACACACCACACTTAATACCTAAACTGACTCATTTACTAATATTTAAATTTTTATTTGGTGTTATCCTTACCAACATTTTAAGTTTAGTATTTAAAAGGTTAATAGAATTTGAAGCATCTAAAATTAACCACACTTTCCACAGTTAACTTCAGGAATAATGTTATTTTCCTTACTCTATCTAAACACCAAACCGAGACAGAGTAAGTAAAAAGACAGCACTCAGTTTGTCTTCATCCAGCTAATTTACCCTCTCAGAAGTCAAGCAAGATGTCAGATAAAGCCATACAGCAGAGGTTGTTCATTAAAAGAACTGCTGATACTTCACATTTTGGAACTCCCAAGCCATAGGCAGTCACTTATTAGAATCACCAAAATGCTCATTTTCTAAATAGAAACACATTTTTAAATAGTCTATTCAAAAGCCTTTATCAGTGAATAACTCTGGACAGGTTTTTGCTAGAGTTTCCAGAAGGCTAAGAAGCTTTTAGCCATTTTTAATAGTAATCTCTGTAAAATGATTTTTATATTTCTCTGACTTGTATAAAAAGTGTACAGAATCCAAATTTTATACATATATATAAATTATACATACTCAAGAAATAGCATATTAATAGCACCACTGCATCCTAGTGCTCCTCTCCTGGATTCCAAACTCCACAAAGTATGTGTTAAACATTCTCTTTCTTTTTTAATACAGTTTTACCACAGATTTATAAGTGTGTGTGTGTGTGTGTGTGTGTGTGTGCATATACACATATACCTATAACCTTAAACATTATACATAATTTTTACAAATGTATGAACTATTAATATAATTAAATGAATCTGTATACATTCTGTTGAATTTCTTTACTTTTCCTTGATATCATTTTTAAGAGTCATCCACATGGATAAATATATCAAATACATGTCATTCATTTTCTCACCCTATTTGCATGTGAATATATAATTTATTTATCCATTATACTGTTTTATTTGGGTTTCATTTGAGATTTTTGCTATTACTACTACTACTACTACTACTACTACTACTACTACTACTACTGCTATAAACATTTCTAACTATGGTTCCTGAATTTCTCTAAGACAGTTATCCTCAAATTTCAGCATCAATCAGAATTTATTTTGAGGACTTGTTATTATACGGATTATGGGGTTCTATCTCCAGAGTTTCTGATCAAGTAGATCTGGAATGGGACCTGAGGATTACATTTCTAACTAATTCCCAGATGCTAATGGCTAGGGATTTCACTCTGAAAATCACTGCTCTAGGACGGCAGGTGCAAACTTTGGTCTTTGGGCCAACAAAAGTTAGAGAACCAAAAAGTTTTTGTTAATGTGGAAGATAGCTATAAATAACTACCATTATTTTAAAAGGGGGGGGGGAACTCTGGGGCCAGTAGTGGTATTAAAGAGCTGGATTCCCACATGACTGAGCACAGCTCAAGTCCCAGATCAGGGGGCCTGAAAGTCACACCAGCTGTGCATGCATACATGTATGTGTGTGCCCAAAATCTCAGGAGGAGAATGGAAGAAAAGAGACTGCAGCACCCCCTCTGAGGGGGTAACTCTTCGCTTTCCCTCTCGTTTTCTCTCCAGTGAGCACATACATCCTATTACAAAAACCTTTAAAAAAAAGGGTTGGGGGGGGGTTCTTCAGTAAGTAATTATAATTTAATTATAGAAGTTAAAACAGCTATTGGGACCAGCAGTTGGCGTAATGTCTATGTCACTGGACTCCCATGTAACAGACTGTGGTTCGAGTCCTGGACCCAGCGGCTTAAACTCACGCCGGGCTCGTGTGCGTGTGTGCCCAGCATCCCAAGAAGAGACGAGAAAGTGACATGGCCATCCTCCTGGGGGGTTGACTTCTCGCTTTCTGTCTCTCTGCCTCTGTCTTTCTGGCGACCGCATGCGCCCTATAGCAAAAACCTCTCCAAAAAAAAGAAAAAAACATTTAAAAAAAAATAAATTAAAACAGCTATTTTTAAAACACATGAATATAGATGTATATATTCCATTAGCTGTCAAAGCAATGACTTTATCATACTTCACACAGCCTCTTGTATACTTGTAACAGAATGTGAATGAAAAAGTCAAGTAAGGGCTAGCTTGGACCTCAAAATCTGCATCAGAGGATCCTGGTAACCCTGAAAGGTCCTTTAATCATATTTTAAAAAGTAGTACTCTAGGGTAAATATCTAGAAATGAAATAGATAAATGTAGGGTAGGTATATGTTCAACATTACTAGATAACAGTGAATTATTTGTCACAATGAGTGTATCAACTAATAAACTCCCACCAATGAGCTGCCCTGTTACTACACAACACCAACTTTTACATTTTTACCTATCTCATGTATATAAGCTAGTATCTCATTGTGGTTTTAATTTTAATTTTTTCATCGACTAGGGCTGAAAGCATTTCTTTTTTTCCACAAGGACTTTCTACTAACAATTTTTATGACTGGGGTCTCTTATGCATATGTATGAATATTTTGAAAAGACATTAGATAACTTTATTCACCTAAACTGAAACTCAGCTCTCATTATTTGAAACACCTCGTTTTCCATTTCTACCCCAGATACTACTGTGTACTTCTAAACTGAATGGGTTTTGTGCTAAGTATATATTTAGAATTCCTTATATACTCAAATTTGTCATGCCTGGCTTAGAAACAATTGAAATACATTTTACTGAGAGAACTGTTTTATGGCACCCTCAGATATCATAAGAACTAGGCTATATCAGAGTTTGAGAGCGCCCACAGCGCACATCCGTTTCCTTTCCATTTCCCCCCGTCTGTCTCCATTTCTCCCTATTTGACTGTTGTATATACCAGGGAGTTCCAAATCAAATTTCAGTTGCAGGGGGAAGAAAAGATTACATAGCTAATTAAAAAAAATTTTTTTTGAACAATCACTGCTATAATTCTCCTACAAAACCCTCAACAAACAAGAAATAACAACATTAAGCTGGTTATAAATCAAACATAAACACTTCATATTACAGAAAAGGTTATTTTGTATCTGTTGGCTGTGTAAGTTCAGAGGCCTTTTACCAGAAGAAATTAGTGTATATTAAATTTAATATTCTTACTTTTGTATAATCGCCTACAACCTAGTAACTAAAAGCTAGAAGTCTGTTAGCTACAGAGGAGTTTATTATGAATTACGCAAAGTAAGTTCCATGGCTCCAATGGTTATGCAATCTCACCTATCACAGTGCTCACTGGGAGGAGTGGTGGCAGAGGTGGTGCTGGTGGAGCTCCAGAAGGAGGGACAGAAATGTTTTCTAATAAAATAGTTTATAATTCAGGTCAGAGTACAAGAAAAGAGAACTAAACATTCTGAAACAGCAAGAAAGCACAACGTACTGAAAAGAGGAAAAAAAGAAAAAGAGACACTCATATGTAAAGCATGTTCAAATGAATTAAGAATTTTACTAGGTATAAAAAGGCCATTGAGTTTATACCTATATTCACTATAAAGTATTCATTTTTTATAAGTAGCTTTTTTTTCATTTTTCAACAATACATTTGAGAAGCGAAGAATTTTTCCCTAATATTTTTAATTAACATATACACTTTTAAAATGTACATTTTTAACATGGTAAGTAAAGTCTCAATGTCATTTAATAACAAGCATGGGGCTAATTTAATGCTTTCCAAGGATTCCTTAAATGTTTAACTTTCTAAAAAATAAATAAATAAAACTTTTCCTAATTTTATTTTCCATTCATTTCATTTCACTGTATAATATGTATCAAATATCATGCATAAACATAGTAAAGTCACAGAATAAGCAAACGCCAGAGCTATTGGCCTTCAAGGCAACATCAAGGCTGTGTGCATATAATCCACCCTTACAGACACTGACCCTTTGGCTGGGGTTTGCTCTGACACCGTAAGTGTCATCTGATTAATGCCCAAGGCAAGTATTTTTAAAGCAAAATGGCCAAAAAGTTACTTAACAGAGCTATTTAATAGGTGCTACATGAAAGGAAAAACAGCTGGTAAAAGACTATAAAAAACGATCTAAAAATATTGTTAAATTTGTCATTAGTCTTATTCCAACAACAATCATAAATTTAATAATTTTATCCAAGATGCCTAAATTGGTTCCATCTCCCATATTAAAGTTTATAGATATAACCCACCTTAAACATAGATTACTAAATAGCATACCTGGTCCAACAGTGGGTGGTGACGGTGTAGGCACAGCAATGGGAATGCCAATACTACTGCTTCCACTGTTTTCTCGACTTCCACTTCCTCCACTACTGCCACTGCAAAAAAAGAGCAACTCTAGACATTCATCAAAATAATGAAACGATCAGCCCCAAATCACTTTAACTACTTCTTTTATGATCTGTATATACATTTTATAGTGTTCATTACAAATCTTACCATAATAATTGAAATATTATAGTTCTTGTGTTTCATTCTACTTCTCAACCTATCTGAAACCAGTAGTAACACAGCACTCAGAACTATCTCTATTGAGAAATGTATGACTAATAAAATCTTACAGAGTCAGTAAGCGTTTAATGAGAAACTATTATGGAGACAGTAGATGGCATAACGGTTACGTTGCTGGATGCCCACAGAGTTGACCATGGTTCAAGTTCTGAAACCGGCGGCTTAAAACTCATGCTGGGCCTATATGCATGTGTACCCAAAATCCTGAGAGGAGAATGGAGAAGGGACTGCAGTGTGGCCATCCTTCCTGGAATGGTTGCTCGCTTTCTATCTCTCTCTCTCTCTTTGGCAAGTATACTCATCCTATAGCAAAAATTTCTCTTAAAAAGGGGGGGAGGGAAGGTGGGCCAGCAGGTGGCAAAATGGTTGAGGGCACTGGACTTCCATGTGGCCAACTGCAGTTCAAGTCCAGACCTGTTGGCTTGCTTTCTTGCCTTCCCCCACTCTCTTGCTCTAGCTCAATATCCCTTTCTGGTCAAAGTAAAATAAATAAAGTTTAAAAATGTTATGAAAAGTAGTGACTAATGCAGGCATGAACCACACTGTCACAGTTAAGCTTGAAAAACAAACTACAGGGGGACCAGCAGTTAGTGTAATGGCTATGTTGCTGGACTCCCATGTAGTCGACTGCGGTTCGAGTTCTGGACTTGGTGGCCTAAACTCACGCCAGGCATGTGTGCATGCATGCCCAAGATCCCAAGAGGAGAATGGAGGAGAAGGGATTGTGGCGTGGCCATCTCCCCTGGGGTGATTTCTCGTTTTCTGTCTCTCTCTCTCTGTCTTTCAGGCCAGCACATGTGCCCTATAGCAAAAACCTTCCCCTCCCCCCCAAAAAAAGAAAGAAACAAAAACAAACTATGAAAAATAGTGTAAAAGGTACTGCAAAAGAGAATGTATGAAATGCTATAGAAGTAAATATGGAGAAAAACCGATTCTAGTCTGAAATATCAAACTTCTACTTCTATCAATAAAAGGTAATAACACTGAGACATTTTCTGGAAAGTGAGCATAAGAAAAAAGACAACAGTGAAGCTTCAGTATGGGCACTCTGGAACACATGCTATGATAAACTGTAAGCAGGTCCCTACAATTCTACTTCCTGTGGATCTACTGTCTTCATAGCTGTAAGACTCAGCACCATATAGTTGTTTTCAGTAGGCAAAAGACCCCCCCACTATCCAGTTGCTTCTGGTAATGTGTGCATGCATACATACATATATAAAAACACGCATCTGTGCATGTGTAGCCTCAGGCTCCATATTGTTTTAAAATCAACACCATTTGCTCGACAAGCCCAGAAATCTAACGGCAAAGATTTGCAATGTGTGGATAAGGTTTTTATTTTCTGTCTAATATGATTGCTCTAAAATTAGACTATCATTTGTTAACAAGAATAGGAAAAAAACATTTTTAAGACAAAGACAGCTTAGAAGTGAAAGCCTCCTTAACTCCCTTAAGGCAGGTGATCAACACTCAGCTTTGTGCCAACACTGCATCAGACATATATATTTTTTTATATTTATTATAATCTTCTACAATTATTGACTTACATGACATTTTTCCTAACATAAGGTCTGGCAAACTGCCCACTCACTGATTTTTATGACCTATGATCTAAGAATTTTCAAATAGTTGGAGGAAAAAAAAAAATGAAGAAAAGGAATAAAAATTTTGTAACATAAAATGATAGGAAATATAAATTTCAATGCTATAAATAAACTTTTAGTGGAACACAAATATGTTCATTCATTTACATATTGTCAATGGCTGCTTAGGCCAGAACGCTGCAAATCTTAAAATACTGACAATCTGGGGCCAGCAGGTGGTATGCTGGTTAAGTATGAACTCTCAAATGGCCAACCACAGGTCAAGACCCGGTCCCAGTGGCTTGAAAACCACACCAGGCACATGTGTGAGCGTGACCCAAATCCCGAAAGGAGAATGGAGGTAAATGGATTGCGGCAAGGCCAAAACCTCCCTGGGAGCAATTTCTCATGTTCCCTCTCTGTCTTTCTCTGGAGAGCACATGAGGTTATGTATACTATTTTTAATAATGTGTACCTTTTCAGAATATATGTTAGACTGCGTAACTAAGATTTTAAGACCCCACTGGGTAGCTAATTACTAGAACATTTTAAAATACATAAATAACATACTTTAGTATATCAATTCTTTTTTTAAAAAAATATTTCTCAATTCTAAGCCAAATCTTTCCTCCAAACTTTTTTTTTTTGGGGGGGGGGGTGCTCAAGCGAAGCATTCCCTCCCCCGAAAGACACAGAGAGACACAGAGACAGAAAGCAAGAAATCATCCCCAGGGGGGATGGCCACACCACAATCCCTTCTCCTCCATTCTCCTCTCGGGATCTTGGGCATGCACACACATGCGCCCAGCGTGCATTTAAGCCACTGGGTCCAAGACTAGAATCGTGGTCAACTAGGTGGGAGTCCAGCGACATAGCCATTATGCCAACTGCTGCCCTCCCCATACTCTTAAAGATTAAATCATGTTGCATAATTTCTATGATATTTAACCTTTTCTCCAAAAAATATGTAAGAATGATTTTCTTGCACATTTTCCTTTTTTAGGTAGAGATTTTTTGCCTTAGGGTGCATCTGCTCGCAGAACAGAGACAGACAGACTAAAACAGTGAGAGGAAAAGTGAGAAATCACCACCACACACACACACACACACACAGAGTGGCCACACCACAATCTCCTCTCCTCCATTCTCCTCCCAGCATCTTGGGCACACACAGGTGTGTTTCAAACCACTGAGACTCGAACCACAGTTGGCCATGTGAGAGTCCAGCAACATAAGTGGTATGCTATCTGCTGGCCCCTGTCTTGCACATTTTTAAGGCCATTTAAAAAATATTCTTTGGCCTTGAGTCAAATAAATACACATCTGTACTCTCAACAGGAGGAAATACAAAAAATCCATTCACAGGAATATACACAGTATTACCACCCCCAGCTTTTACACTCAATATTAACATTAAAATAGTACTTCACCTTTATTAGGCACCTGCACAGGAGTCTGCCACCAGTCAACAGCACCCACTCTCCAATGTTCAAATGCCCACACTGATGGTTTACCTGTGTGTCCTTGGTCTCTGATTTAAAGAAGCTGTCCTGCCTGGACTATGCTGACTTCCAAGCCTGGCAGGACTCGTCATGTAGTCATTAGGAACTGTTGGGGGTTTAACGGGTTCCAGGGTTTTATAAGGAGTATTCCGTCTAAAAAAGCATAACAGGGAAAGAAATTATGAGTAAAAGAATGACAAGCTAGTATTTTCCTCTTGAATTTGTGATCATCTCTCCATGATCAAATGTATAACAGAACTGAACTCCCCCCCAATTTTATGATAGAAAGCTCATGTGCATTCAGGAGAGAGAGGAGGTACCCTCCTCCACACGGTCTCATCGCACCATCTCCTCTCTCTATAGTCTTCCAGCTCCACAAGACCATGGGTGCCCCTTGAGCATGACCAGTATGTTTTCAGGCTGACTTGAGGGTCTGAACCCACAGCTGGCTATATGGTCCCTATCTCTGCAGGGCACCTGTATTACCACTGTGCCACAGAGGCTGCACTTAAAATAATAATAATGCTAATAATAATAATAATAATAATAATATAAAAAAGTTAATTGGAGTGTATAATTAATAACATTTATCAAAATAACAAACTTTACCAAAAAATTTAAATTTGCTACTTTTTCTTAGGAAAATCCTAAGAAAAGATAATTTTTTTAAAAAAAGAGACTTTTGTTATAGGGCCCATGTGCTCACTGGAGAGACAGAGAGAGACAGAAAGAGAGAAATCAAACCCCCCCAGGGGTGGGGAGGTAGGGTGGTGGTGATGGGATGGCCACGTCGCATTCCGTTCTCCTTCATTCTCCTCTTGGCACACACATAAATGCACCAGGCGTGAGTTTAAGCTGCTGGGTCCAGGACTCAAACCGTCAACTATGTGGGAGTCCAATGACACAACCTTTACGCCATTTGCTGGTCCTGAGAAAAGATAACTTAACATTCTAATACTTGTAAAACTAATGATTATCATTTTCTATATGCTGAGTAAGATCAAACTTTAATATGTACTTTATTCCCAGAATAGTAATTCATAAGCCACTATCCTTTAAAAAAGGAGCTAAATATCTGCTCTGCAACTAGAGGAATAGAAAAACATAAGAAGTATAGTCGCAATACCTCAGTATGGAAATATATGGAGAAGTACATTCCGACCCTATGTGTACTACCATCAGTTTCTCAAAAAAGGATTTTTACCTTTCTTTAAATAACTTCCTATGTTTTTCCAGGGGTAGAGGGCTTACCAAATGAAAATTGAAATAAAGTTTCTCTAAAAAAAATATTGTCAAATGGGCCAGCCAATGGCTTAGTGGTTAAGGCTGCTGAATTCCACATGATCAACTGCATCTTTCAAGTCCCAGACCTGGCGGCTTGAAAAGCCTGCCAGGCACATGTATATGCATACCCAAAATCCAGAAAGGAGAATGGAGAAGAAGGGATTGTGGCATGGCCATCCCTCCTGGGGGAAAAGGATGATTTCTCACTTTCTCTCTGTCTCTCTCCAGTGAGTGCAAATGTCCTATAACAAAATAAATAAATAAAAGTTGACCAATGTCTACCAAAAACAAGGAATCTAACATAATACTTGCATGTTAATGTGAAAATTCTTTCAGAAATGTTTCAGCAAGTATTCAATATACCTAGTACATTGAGAAGAAATGAAACGGAAGAAGCTACCATTATCTCTATTTCTTCAACTGGCTTTTCCATAAAGCTGCTCAAGTTTGATGAGGCATAAGAAGACCAACGAAGCACAATTAGAAGCACTCTACCCAAGTACTCCAGGTAAGTACTCCAGGTCCTTGAGTCTCAGGAGCCCCTTACTAGAGGAACAGAAGAGCTACAGGCTACCACGCCAACCTACACAAAGTGCACCACATATTTGAAGTTCTACAAATATTGTAAATACATGTGAAAACACCATACACGATCATCTGGACAAGCCTTTGGGAAAAACGCACATCAGATTTATATATATTTCAATCTAGAAGAGAAACAACATATAATGCTCAATTTACACATATACACACTAAAAAACCTTTTCTAGTACAGACTTTTAGAGAGAATACTCTAAAAGCCAGCAGGTTCATTTTGAGTTCTTCTGAGAAATAATAATCAAAATGAATTTGTAAAAGATAGTGTCACATACAGAGGATTCCACCACAAGGATCCATACATTTACTTAAGCGCTGAAAGAACATCTTTTCTTTAGCATAGAAATTCTTTCTCACAATGTAGCTGAAATCTTACCCCAATGTTCCCCGTCCTGACATGGGAGGACTTGGTGGTTTCTGAGTAGGAGGATTTGTTCTCGACAGTGTGCCAGTTCTTGCGGGCTGGTTATTTCCATGCTAAAATGTGAAAAGAGAAGCTTTTATTTTTAATCAAATTGTTCCCTGGGTGTTTTAACACCATGTATTATCTTTTTGTAAATATCAGAACATGAAGTAAGGATTCCCAGACAATTTTAATAAAGACTTTGGTACTACGTTTTAAAAAAGGCAAGGAATCACTTGCACTCAGGATTTCCCTATTTTGTTGTGTCATTCATATCAATTTATAGCAAAATGCAGGTGAAACTGGATTTTATATATTATTTTATGGTTAAATATGTCCACTGCGATCAACTTATCTACATCCAAATACTGGGTTTCCTAAAATTTTTTAAATGTGTGCATAAGTTTCAACTACAGTTCTCACTGTTAATTTGCTGAAATACCCATCAGAATAATCATTTTTACCCTAGCAATTCAGTAACAAAGCCACATATGATGTCTGGGAAACCTCCTAATTGTAAGTCAATGAAAGCAAGGCAACTATCAAAAAATGAGCAAAGCAATAAATGTTAGCAAAATTAATGTTCCTATATAAATGCAGATGCCAATATATCTTTGATATATCAACACAGCCAAGCTAAATGTTGTTGATTTGAACTGAGTTTGAGTATGTTTAATCTATATAAATCCTACAGGGAAAAGCAGACAGACATAAGAAGAATTTTCAAATTTTAGTGGCTCTGCAGCCTCTATCAATATAGAGGTAAGACTGTGGGTCAAATGATAAATAATATCTCTTACCTTGGCTTTTAGCCACTTTACGTTGGCAAAAAAGAGGGGGAAAAAGTAGAAATTAATTCTAGGTAAGTTTATCTGACAGGACAGGTTTATATTTACAGTTACTCAATTCATGTTAAGCTTTTATCCAGCCACATTTCAAATATTTTATAAAGAAAAAGATCCATAAATACCAGGGAAATATTTATGCTTCACATATTTTTCAAAAGAAATAGATTCATAAGTAAATCACTATGTAATTATGCCAATCCCACATAGGTCCAATTATTTCTTACATCAGTATTTTATCCTAGGGAACTAATCCAAATGAATCAGAGATAATTAAAAATACATACATACGGACGTAACCACAGACACCATTATGCATTAGAAGTTGGGCTATTTTAATACACTTAGTACTAAGACTTCATAACAAATGTCCAAGTATGAATACTCATTATTCAAATGGTGGTATTATAGTATTTTAAAAAGGGATAGTACTACAAATGTTAAAATTCAAAATCACACGTTCAAAATTCAGGAAGGGCCTTTGCACCCCACTGTTTAGAAACAAAGTCATCATGCACAGTAATCGCTTAGTCAGATTCTAAGAAACATACAAACATGGTCTGGAAAACCCTTCCATTTCTATCTTACGAACCAATCTTGAGCAGGCCAATACTAGTATGTCATTATAGAATGCTTTAGTTCTTTTTTTAAGTTTATTTATTTCCCTCAAGAGAATGAAAGAGAAGGAGAGAGAGAAAGACCAGTACTCTTGACAGCATCTTCACAACATGATCACTGAGCACTTCCAACCAGGCAGGATATGTTACACCTGGAATTTACAAGCTGACCGATACTTACAAGGTTGACTGGGGAACCAAACCCATGATTTTTCATATGGACCCAGCACCGCCTGAGCAGTGTTTTCTGGCTGTACCACAGAGCCAGCGCAGGTGCTTTAGTTCTAAGTGTTCTTCTGAGTCACCTTAGTCAAAATTCAGAAACATAGTTCTGATCTTCAAGGCTACATCTGTGAGAAATGACTAGCTCCCACACATGAAATGATGTGTCCTAAAGCACCACCGCTTGTAGTGTGCATTCAGAAAAACTATCCTCAGGTTCTAGATTCTAACTTTTTTTCTAGAGGTTCAAGTTCTTCAATATATAACACATACCATTCTCTGTAAGTATCTGCCCTTGCTCAGGTGACCATGAAGCCAACAGTAAAGGAAATCATCCAAAGCATTCTCATTTAGAGAAAATGCCTGAAATTTTGTATTCTTTAATGTTTGCTTAAAATGACAGTGCTCAGGCCAGCTTTTTAACACAGTGGCTAAGGAGGCTGGATCCCACAAGGCTAATGACAGTTCAAATCTCAGCCCCAGTGGATTGAAAAACATACCAGGCAAATGAGGATGGATGCCCAGAAATCCCAACAGGGAGGAAGAATGAAGGAAAAAGGATCATGACATGACTACACACACAAAGGGGGTGCTCTCTCTCTTTCTCCCTCTATTGTGCATGCATACCCTCTGGCGAATAAAAAAAAATAATAAATAAAATGATTCAGCTCATTTTTACCTAAAAACAATGTCAGGAACCCTACCCTAATCACTATGTTTCACACCTGGATTTAGAAAATAAAATTTGAGTAACATTATTACAGTAAATACATATACTTATTTCAGTGTATGCACATTCTAATGTATATCTTATAATGTATATGCATTACAATACATAATATTCTAAATTAACCAAGAAAACATCTTAATATACCTATACATCTCTCATTTGGTGTTTTAATTGAAAGAGAAGCAACAATAACAAATTGCATTCAAGTGTAAATTGGTCTCAAATAAAAGAACAAAAGGAGAATTAGGGAACCAGCAGTTAGCGTAATGGCTATGTCGCTGGACTCCCACGTAGTCGACCGCGGTTCACGTCCCGGACCCGGTGGCTTAAAACTCACGCCGGGCGCGTGTGCGTGCGTGCCCAAGATCCCGAGAGGAGAATGGAGGAGAAGGGATTGCGGCGTGACCATCCCCCCTGGGGGGTGATTTCTCGCTTTCTGTCTCTATGTCTCTCTCTATCTGTCTGGCGAGCGTACGCGCCCTACAGTGAAAATCTCTCCAAAAAAAAAAAAAAAAAAGAAAGGAGAATTAGACTAGGAATTCTAACTGATTTCTGCCATTATGCAATGGTATAAAATTTAACCTCTTGTGGAGCTCAATTCCTCTGTGTTTGGGAGTTTGTAATATGTTGCAGATGGGGCAGGAAATAATGTCTATCTTACAGCTCAAAACATTATAACTGTTAACCTACAAAGTTTTTTCACTTGAATATCCCTAAAACATATCCAAAACAAGATTTTTTTTTTAAGATCTCATGTCATTTCCTTAACATGTATGGGGGATGAAAGAAGACTCATAAATTTCAATTTTTATTTTTTTTTGGAGAGGTTTTTGCTATAGGACACATGCACTAACCAGAAAGACAGACATACAGACAGCAAGAAATCACCCCCCGGGAAGATGGCCACACCTCAATCCTTTCTCCTCCATTCTCTTCTCGGGATCTTGGGCACACACGCACACGCGCCCAGCGTGAGTTTAAGCCACCGGGTCAGGGACTCGAATCATGGTCGACTACCTGGGAGTTCAGCGACATAGTCATTATGCTAACTGCTAGTCCCTATAAATTTCAAAATTTCTTCATATCACAATATACTTCTGATTTTTTTTTCTTAATTTTGCCATAGAGCATGTATGCTTGCCAGAAAAAGAGAGAAATAGAGGCGCAGATGGAAAGATGAGGAAAATGAGAAATCACCCCCCACAGGGGGTGCGGGGTACGCATGCCACAATCCCTTCTCCACCATCCTCTTGAGATTCTGGGCACGCATGCACATAAACAGGATGTTTTCCTTTTTTTGTTTTTGTAGTTTTTTGTCATAGGTGCATATGCTCACTGGAGAAAGACAATGAGAAAGTGAGAAATCACAACCTGGGGGGGATGGCTAGACACAATCCTTTCTCCTCCATTTTCATCTTAGGGTCTGGGGCAAGTACTCACACACATGCCCAGATTTTTTCTTTTTTTTTTTTTTTTTTTGCTATAGGGCGCGTGCGCTCGCCAGACAGAGAGAGAGAGAGAGAAAGAGAGACTGAAAGCAAGAAATC
>NW_006159427.1:4847681-4943366 GCF_000334495.1 Tupaia belangeri chinensis
TCCATTCTCCTCTCGGGATCTTGGGCACGCACACACGCCCAGCATGAGTTTTAAGCCACCGGGTTCGGGATGCAAACCGCGGTCAACTACGTGGGAGCCCAGCGACCCAGCCATTATGCCAACTGCTGGTCCCCCAGAGTGATTTTTTTCAAGCCACCAAGTCCAGGACTCAAACCGTGGTCAACCATGTAGGAGTGCAATGCACCTTAACCACCACATCACCTGCTGGTCCCAGCCAGCATGTTTTTTCTTTTCTTTTCCTTTTTTTTGGAGGGGGAGAGGTTTTTGCTATAGGGCACGTGCACTTACCAGACAGAGAGAGAGAGACAGAGAGAGAAAGCAAGAAATCAGCCCCCCCCCCAGGGGGGATGGCCACGCTACAATCCCTTCTCCTCCATTCTCCTCTCGGGACCTTGGGCATGCACACACACGCGCCCAGCGTGAGTTTAAGCCACTGGGTCAGGGACTCAAACCGCGAACAACTATGTGGGAGTCCAGCGACATAGCCATTACACCAACTGCTGGTCCCAGCCAGCATGTTTTTTAAGCCACCAGTTGGGGACTCAAAGCATTAAGTTGGCCATGTGGGATCCAGCCACATTTACCATCATGCCACCAGCTGGATTACTCTTTAAAAATTTACCATAATTTGTGGGTGCTTTCCGGAGACAGGGGGAGGTGGGAAGGAAAGTAAAAAAACACTTCACATGGGGAATGGTCACGTCACAATGCCTTCTCCTCCATCTCTCCTTTCTTTAGGGATTTTGAACATGCATGTGTACACCCTACATGTTTTCCAAGCCGCCAGGTCCAGAACTCTAACCACAGTCTGCCATGTGGGATCCAGCCACCTTTACCACCACAACATGGGCTGGCTCTGCCGTTGTACTTTAATTCTACTTTTTAAATTCACTCATACATTTATGGGTAATTTTATCATTTGCCTGGAAACAACTTAAAACAACAAAATTCTGTTTCTTCCCTATCTTCTATCTATCTCTAAGTAGATCATAGTTTTGTACACTGTAGGTGTTAAATGTCAATAAAGCTAAGCCAGTTCTTTTGTTAAAATGATTCACTAGCTCAATTCCTCTGCTTAATAAAATAAAAAAATATTTAAAGTACTGTTTAGTTTTATTTATTTATTTATTTATTATTATTATTATTATTATTATTTTGTTTACTATAGTGCACATGCACCAGAGAGAGGCAGACAGAAAAAGAGCAAGCGAGCAAGAAAGAGAGAAAGCAAGCCACCAGGTCCGGGAATTAAACTGTGGTCAAACATGTCGGAGTTCGGCGCCTTAACCACCATGCCATCTGCTGGCCCCAGAATGATTTTTTTTTGGAGAGGTTTTTGCCACAGGGCGCATGTGCTTGCCAGAAATACAGAGAGAGACAGAGAGACAGAAAGCAAAAAATCACCCCCCAGGGGGATGGCCACGTCGCAATCCCTTCTCCTCCATTCTCCTCTCAGGATCTTGGGCACACACACACACACATGCGCCTGGCATGAGTTTAACCCACAGGGTCTGGGAGTCAAACCGTGGCTGACTACATGGGAGTCCAGTGACATAGCCATTAGGCCAACTGCTAGTCCCAGCCCTGGAATGATTTTTTTAAAACATTATTCTTATGTAGATACTAGAAAGCTTTAGTGTCTGTGCTGTTAAAAAGATAACTGAGAGATAGATCATCAGTTCTAGATCACTACATAAGTAAACTAATCTCAACTCAGAATAATTTAACCGATCTGAAAGAGTCAACTAATCTCTCCTAAATCACCTGGTCTTAAAAATAAGCACACCAACACAAATACATATACATGGAAAATCTTTTATAAAGTATTAATCAGCCTATAAAGCTGTTAATTATTATTACTGCTCTGGTTTGTCTGTCCCAAAGAAATTCATGTGCTGAGATTTGATTATGACAGGATTGAGAGGATGAAATCTTTTTCTTTTTTGGAGAGGTTTTTGCTATAGGGCACGTGCGCTCGCCAGACAGACAGACAGACAGAAAGCGAGAAATCACCCCCTGGGGGGGATGGCCATGCCCAACCCCTTCTCTTCCATTCTCTTTTCGGGATCTTGGGCACGCACACATGCACATACGCCCAGCGTGAGTTTAAGCCACTGGGTCTGGGACTCGAACTGCGGTCAACTACATGGGAGTTCAGCAACATTGCCATTACGCTAACTGCTGGTCCTTACCTAGGTCTTATTTAAATAGTATGTTAGTGAATTTGATTAAATAAATAGTATGTATAAGTTTAGTAGGGATTAATAATCTATTGGGTTTTTAACAGTGACTCAAGTCCCATATTTGGCTTCAGAATCACGCCAGGCACGTGTGTGTGTGTGTGTGTGTGTGTGTGTGTGTGCATGAACAAAATCTCAGGAGGAAAATGGAGAAGGGATGCGGCATGGCCATCCCCACTAAGGGGTGATTTCTCACTTGCCCTCTCACTGTCTCTGGTGAGCACACATGTCCTATAGCAAAAACCTAGATACAAAGAACTAGAGGAAATAAATTGTGGTTTTATGTATGCATATTTTTATACCACAGAAACAAAATATGAATATGCCACATTATCAGCTTCAAAGATATATTGTTCTCACAGGTTACCCATTCTCCTTACCCCTAGCCAAAAACAGATTTAAAAATAGCTCATAACAATGTGAATGTACTTAATATCACAGAACTGTATGCCTAAAAACAGTTTCAATGGTAAATTTTATGTCATAGCTTACAACAATTTTTAAAAATTTTAAAATTAAAAGCAAAATTAAAATTCCAGTGTGTCCCATGTGATTTAAGGTTGGAAAGCAGACAACTGAAATTCATATCCATATACTGCTAGCATAGGTTATGCTGCATTTGCACCTCCTACATAAACATACATGAAAAAGTAGTTACATTTTGTTACCTAAAAACTCCTTATAAAATTGGATTCAACTTCTACTCTGCTAAGTATTGTCTTAATCTGTTAAAGAGAATTATTATTGGGCTAGCCCCTTAGCTGGATTCCACATGACCAATTGAGGTTCAAATCCTAGCTCCAATAACTTGAAAAACATGCTTAGGATGTGTCCACCTAAAACCCTGATAGGATGGAGAAATGGAGAAGCAACTACAGCATGACCATGCTCCATTTAGGGGTGCTTTAACTCCCCATATCCACTGTGAGTACACATCCCCTCTGAAAAAGACAAACACACACACACACACACACACACAATTATTTTGGGGGGGATGAGATAATAGAGGATTTTCACTTCTAAAATAATGACAGGATTTTTTTTTTCTAATGAGTGTGTACTGCTTTGGTAGAAGAAAAATGATGAGGCAAAAGGGAGAAAAGAGAAAGAGTGTATGTGTGTGTGTGCGCGTGCATGTGTGTGTATACACACGGGTGCACTTACACATACACACACATTTATTTTATATATATATACATATTTACACACACACACACACACACACACACACACACATATATATATATACATTCCAAAGCAGGTAATAATACAAAAGAAGCTTTTCCCAGATTCTCAAAATTCAAACTTTATAGATCAATCCAGTCAAATTATCTTAAATTAAAATTGAATTTAAGCTCTTATACAACCCTTGCCACAAGCCTAGAATAAAAATACAAGAAACTACTAGTAGTCTCCTCTGTATCTGCAAAGTTTATCAACTTTATCTAAAACTTCTAAACATGAAAGTGAAAGCTATTTCCAACAGTATCAGGGATGAGTAGAATAAAAGGTCAATGTTGTTAGCTACACACCTCAGTCACTTGTTACTCTGCTTAGTACCCCCAGAAAATACAGAATGCAACAGACTAAGCAAAAGCACCAGTCAGATCGACTAGAGGAAAAGTTTTAAGATTCCAGCTGATACCTTAAAAATAACTTAAATATTCTTTTTTAAAATTTTATTTATTATTTTTTATACATTCAATCACTATACATCATGTGGCTTTCAGAGAGAATTTATCCAACATGAAATACACCTCAGACCAGGCCAGTTGAGAATACTATCATCAATACAGTATCAATACAGTATCATCAACATGTGATAAACCATTTCTGTGTCTCACAAATGTCTTACTTCTCTATTTTTCTCCCTATTTTCTTCTCTACACTCTTCCCTTCACCCACCCCCTTCCACACTGTCTCCAGTGTCCATAACTATTTGCCAAGTGTTTATGCCTTCCAATCTTTCAGTTTCTACCATAGAGTGTGAGAGTACATGTTAGTGGAGACATACAATGTTTCTCTTTCATACCCTGACTTCCTTCACTCAGCGATAAATCTTCCACTCTCGTCCACTTTCTATCAAATGCCAGAGTCTTGTCTCTTATAGCTGAATAGTATTCCATGGAGTCAATGTGCCACACTTTTCAACCCATTCTTCTGTTCATAGACATCTAGGTTGGTTCCATGTCTTAGCAACAGGGAATAATGCCACAATAAGCATAGAAGTGCAAGCGCTTTTCCGACTGAGTACTGTCCTGCCTTTGGGTAGACACCGAGTAGTGGATCATATGATAGTTCTATTTGTATGTCTTTGAGGAACCTCCATATTGTTCTCCACAGTGGCTGGACCAATTTACATTCCCACCAGCAGTGTAGAAAATCCTCTTTCACTATAACCTGCCAGCACTTATCATTTTTTGTATTTTTAATCTTTGCCATTCTGAAAGGGGTTAGATAGTATCTCATTGTGGTTTTAATCTGCATCTCCCTTATGATAAGTTGAGCATTTCCTCATATGAAGTATAATTTAAAATATTCTAAAGACAAGAATTAAAATAAGTCTTCTGGGAAAGGAACTATATTTCAGTGGAATTGTTAATCCTGAGAAGAGATGGCTAAAGAATTTAGGTCTTGTGGCCTGTGGTTGGCATGGTGTTTAAGGGTACTGGACTCCTACATGGCCAATCATGGTTCAAGTCCCAGACCTGGTGGCTTTCTCTCTCTCTCTCTCTCTCTCTCCTCGAATTAAAATAAATAAATAAAGTTAAATAAAATAATTCTTAAAAAAAATTTTTTTTAATAATTTAGGTCTTTCCAGATGCCTACAAAATGATGCAAGAATGTCCAAAAATGAACAGACTACAGATAGCTTTCAGGTTCACCTAATTCTGCTATGTTTGGAAATGGATGTGGGGGACCAGCAGTTAGCATAATGGCTATGTCACTGGACTCCCACATAGTCGACTGCGGTTTGCGTCCCGGACCCGGTGGCTTAAACCTCACGCCAGGCGCATGTGCATGCGTGCCCAAGATCCCAAGAGGAGAATGGAGGAGAAGGGATTGCAGCGTGGTCATCCTCCCTGGGGGGTGATTTCTCGCTTTCTGTCTCTCTGTCTCTTTCTGTCTGTCTGGCAAGTGCACATGCTCTATAGCAAAAAACCTCTCCAAAAAAAAAAAAAAAAAAATGGATGTGGACAACAAACAATCTCTTTTCTTAAGCCCTGGTGTTTTTTAGAAGGAGGTTAGAAGAACAAAATTACATAATTTTCAAGTTTATTTCCTGGGCAGGGGAGGGAGGGAGAGAAGCCCTCAATGGATTCTTCACACCACAATTCTTCACCCAGCCCAGTAGACCTTCAAGACGGTGGGTGTGCCCAGTGTATTGAAGCAGACCAAGGACCAAGCTCTACCACATGGTCTCCAGCATCATGCTGCATTGCCCCCTACTGCCTGTGCCAACTTCATTTTCTTATTTTCCCTTTTTTTTTTTTGTGAATTGCTGTATACACATGGGTGTATAACATCTGTATACACATGGGTACACAAATATATACACATTTTTCATAGTAAAAGGCTGACAGTACTTATAAATTATTTTCTAAACTACTTTTGAAAAGTATATAGATTTTTCACTGAAAATATTCATTTGTTAGTGAAAGTAAGTCACAGTATTCACAACACTAATTTACAATACTATTCCAGAATTCAAATGGCTTATTTAATGAACTGCCATTTCAAGTTTTAATATCTTCTTGAATATAGTCTATTCCACTGGTAAAATTCTGTCCTAAATTTAGTAAAACACATGACTAATACTAAATAAATATTTTATAAAATTGATAACACTATTACTAGTTAAAAAGAATATACTCATTAAGAAAGGTATCTTTACCACTATATTTCCTACCCAAAATATTTACTAGATATACAAATTAGTTTAAGTTCATGAAATACAAAATCCTTACCTTAACACCATGGCCCACATCATCCAGAACCGTGTAGTCGATAGGTTTCCGAATATACCTTACAGGGCGCTCCATATTTGCAGGTGCTATTATTTTGTGAGTTCTTGATGTATTCTTGTTTGTTGTCAAAATACCAATCTCTCTTCGAGCCACTTTCTCTTTATGAATATCCACGGTCTATATTTTAAATGTGAACAAAGCAAGAAAATATGATTTGGCATAGCAAATAGTATGTGTGATGCCCATACACACTGGACCATGAATAGGTTGGGCCATGTCTGTACCATAGGCTTATTTCCCAATGAATACTACATCTTTCCCTTCAAAAAGTAAAAAATAAGGCTGATGAATATCTTCAAGGCTCAAAGCTGGGAATATCTAAAAGTGATTAAAAGTGTTAACTAACTTCATGAATTTGATTCTAAGGCAATTCTCAGGAAAACAATTTTCCTTCCTAAATACTTGGTGTGTGGGGAAGAGAGTAAGAGTTCTAATCTGAATAGCTTATACTTCATTTAATGAAGACAGGAAATTTTCTGTAGATAGGGAAATAATAGTAATTATAACACAATTTGGTAATGCCGTAGTAACACACGCAGTTTATAAGAAATTACCATTAATGGTATTTGAGCAAGACACCTAACAGGCTGAAAAGGGTTCACCCAAAGAGTAAAGAGAGTAGGTATTAAAGAATGAGTAAGAGTTTAAGAGGCAGACATGGGAATTATTAAAGACAGAAATATCTCCATGTTGCAGACAAAGTATAAGAGGGGAAAAATTTAAAAAGCAGAGACTACAAATTGTCAGCAAACAGCCTATATATCTGTTTGGTGCAGCCTACTTAGTACTGGCCAATGAAGCTTTTTTTCGGGGGTGGGGGTGGGGGACAGCAGCCAATAGCACAGCAGAACACAATGCTCTATGGTGTTGACCCGCATCAGAGGGTCCTGCGTCCACATCCCAAAGTATCCCTGTACGTGCAGTGCGTGCACATAAATACTCTTGATCCAGGCTGGTTGAGGCTAGAGGAGGATCACAGTGTGAAAACTGTGTTGGGGGTACCTGCCTGCCTAACTCTTGTGAGTGCGCACTCACTTGCTCTCTCTCCGTCCCACACATGCGAAATAATTTATTTAGCTGCCAACATTTCAAAACAAGATGGTAGTCAGCCCATAAGAAATTACACAACGGCTCAAATATTAAAATTCAGTCCTAACAGTAAACTGAGGGACATGATGACACATCTGCATTTTAAGAGGATTCCTCTGGTAGACATGTTGAAAATACAAAGGGTGAGACTCCAGACAGTGAGAACAGTTAGGAATCAATTATGGCAATTTAGTGAGGGAAAAGTCAGGATTTGAATGAAAAGAAGCAAAAAGTGGGGGAGGAGACATTTGGGGAAAAATAAACAGCGTAATGTTATACTTTAAACAAATCTATTAACAATCTATTTTGCCAGAATGTTTTAATTGACTATGAGGGAAAAAATGTTTCTCAAGCTCCAAAACATGGTGGAAGGAGCTACCTCTCCATCAGTGTCCATATCTTGTAAGATGTGCTAACTACATTTGTTCAGTACGTCTGTACAGTAGAGAATCTTAGAAGATACAGTGTCTCCTTGGAAAGTAAGAGGTAGGTTTGTTTAATATCCAATACAGTAAAGTCAATATACCCACTGAGTAAACTTCATAAATGAGGTTACTACTCATTAAAAGAGATCGGGTTCTGGACCAGCAGGTGACGTGTAGGCAGCTGGAAGCCACAGAGACAACTGTGTGGTTCGAGTCCTGGAGCCAGCAGCCAGGCATGTGTGCCCAAAATCCCAAGAGCAGATTGGAGGGGAAGGGACTGAAATGTGGTCATCCCTTCTGAGGAGAAGGGGAATGATTTGTCACTTTCTCTCTCTCCAGTGAGCTCCACTCCCTATAGCAAAACAAGGGGGAAAAATGTGGTTCCCTAAGCTGGGAGTTCCCTTCCATTTACATACCCAACTTTGTGTGCAGGTATTATCTGGCTCCCTCTGCAGTACCCTGTGGAACCTGGGGCTCAGTTATCTGGCACCAATACTGACACTCGGGCTACAGCTATCATCTCGTGTAATGATATCCTTTCTCCCTGACCCAGAAGTATGTCTTCCAACAGGATCCATAAAACTGGGACAGGCTAACTTGCTGGCCTGTACAAGGGTAAAATTTCAGACCCTTTATAATTTTTAACAGTTCTGGCAATGAGGACAGAATGGTGACAAAGACATAGTTTTCTAGAAATGGAAGGAAAAGGCAGTTAATAGGGATTGAGAGGAAACCATGAAGATCAATAATAAAAATATTGACCAAAGTGTATCGTCAGCCAGGCAATGAATGGTCCCTCCACTTTACTGTTTATCAGACAGAAGTGAGGAAGTATTTTCAGTCTGAATGCCAGTAAGTAGAAAGATTCAAAAATCAGAGCCTAAATGATGCCCTGGTTTTGCCAATAAGCCACCACACAAAGGGACTGCCTCAACATACTGACAGCCTTGACAGGTTTGCCCTCATAAATGACTAGTACTAAGATTTGTCTGGCAGAGGGAGAGGAGAGCACCGAAGGTTCTGTCTCCTTTTGGATAACAGTTACAGAGACACGCATCTACACTGAGTGTGAAAAGAGAAAAGTTTGCAACCACTGTGGGTAGCGTGAGGCAAATCTTAAGAGCTTTTGTTAAATCTGTTCAGAAGACGAAGGGGCAGGGCATGTAATGCATGTTGAAGAATGGTAACAGCTGGCTATCTTAGTGCTCGTCTCCTCCTGCTGTCTACCTTGTCAACGTTCAGTCGTGTTGAGATGAGAGTAAAGGGCCTCAGCACTTTTCAGTAGTGGGTCCTGTTTGGTATAAGACAAATTTAGCCCTCTTGGGGAAAGCCCTTGAGACAAACTCCATTGGGCACCAACTAGTGCACTGGGATCTTATTATGCTCAATTGGGCTTTAGACACTGATGAAGATGATTCACCAAGAGAATGACAAACTAGCTCAAAGAATCTAGATAATTCTAGTTGTTGGCCTTATAGGGTTTGGAAAGTTCCCCAAGCCCTTGTATTGAAATAAAACAAAATTTAAGAGATGTTATCTTGACAACTGAGTAACAAATAGCCTGCTCCTAAAAACAATGATGCCACTGTGCAAATCAAGCCCAAGTCAACCAAAGGATACAAAACCTATCTCACCCATCAAAAGCAACGTGGGTGTAACTGTTCAAAGTATTCCCTGACAGAAATTATGTTGGTAATAATGGTCGTGCCACAGAATATAGGGTTTGGGGTGAACCAAAAACACTGCAGGCTTGCTTGGCCAATCGGCATACAGTTTCAGCATCACTCAAAACCTGCTTATGGTATGGTGGACCTGCACTCGTCCAACCTCCCCCATCCTCAACCTCAGCTGCTTGGAAGAAAAAGATGATTAGGACTAGGTCTGAGTTTTCCACATTCCCAAAGGATATTGAAGACCAAGCACACCTTGCTATGTTAAATGTCTTTGAGAAAGAGGTGGACTCAAAATGTAATGCCTCTGTTGGATATAAGGGCCCAAGCGGCCTTCATATCTATCCTGTGGAGGGGTAACAGCAAAAAGGTTCACAGCGGGCAAGGGAGGCTAGTGTGATCTTCTGGGTGGGGCTCTTTGGACCCATTCAATATACTTCCGTTGCCAACTTTCCCTGCTGAGTATATAGCTGGAATCAATAATTTATATGCTACACTGTGAATGTTCATAATTTCCAGATTATGCTCACTTCTCAGAAAAGTCCATGTAAAGGAGCTAGCAGCATAGTGGTTGAGGTCCCAGATGAATGACTGTGGTTAGCATCCCAGATCAGGTGGCTTAAAAATCAAGCCAGGCAAACATGTATGTGTGCCCAAAGTACCTGAAGGAGAGAGGAGAAGGGGTTGCAGCATGGCCAACTCCAAGGGGTGATTTCTCACTTTCCTTCTCTCCTTCTCTGTCTCTCTCAAGTGAGTGCACATGTCCAATAGCAAAAACCTAAAACAGGAAAAAGAAAGAAATCCCCAAGAAGAAAAACACTAGTACTTTTAGGACCATACAATCCTCATAACCACTTTGCATGAAAGTCTCTGTGCATGGATGACTTTATTGACTAAAGCCTTTGGTAAGAGAAGCAGGCTCCACTAGAAGTGGAGTCAATTCATCCCTGACACAGCTGCTAGCTATGTTCCTTTTGAAAAGATTCCCACTTGGAATGGATCAACTTGAACTCAATGACTAACAAAATGGGAAAGACCCATGAGCCTCTCTTACCATATGCAAAGTGTGTATTCAGGAATCCAATCAGCTTGGTCCCTGTGGTGTCTCAGCTTTACATGAAGAGGAACAGCTATCCCTTCCGGGAAATCTGATTTTCCATTCTGCCACCCAAGCCAAAGCTGCTGGCTCAATGAGCTCTTGATGCACAGAGGTTCCCTAAATGCCTAGGCCTGGCTCACTACCGATTCAACTAAGTAGAAATTCTGTGGTGTAAATGGACTGCTACGATGTTCCATTCCAGTGCCAGCTACAACTGAAAATGGGTGTGGCTGTTGTGTTCTGTGGGCAGAACTCAAGGATGTTCTCACGGATCTGGCCGACATTCCCTTGAAAACCTTGTTTTATTTTACTAACTCTCAGCTGTTATCCATGGCCTACTGTTTACTGTTTAGTCTGCCACTTGAAGACTACAAAATGACATACTAAGACAGTCCATTAACTGTGGAGAGTAACTAGTTGCAAATCGAACCATTTGGATCATTAATACAGATGTTCATGGTAACGGCTCACTGTCTGATGAGATCAACTAGAATCAAGGCCCTGATCAAGACTTCACTATCCAGACTGCCACCACTGCTGCCAGTCCATCATCCTACCAGACACAGCAGCACATGTAGATCACAGATTAAAGACAAAGTAAAACACTTTATGTTCCCAGTGAAGAGGTTACCACTTTGTCCCAGACGTTCAAGTCCTAGAAAAAGACCCACTTGTCTCAGGATGAGAGAAAACTAATGAATACATCACATGCTGATGGCAAATTGGCTACATCAGATATTAGAAAACTTTCTTCAAGCTATCAGAGGGGCCTCATGGTTGGTAACATTTTTTTAAGGCATGATACTGCTATTCCAGTCCAATCAACTGACTCCAGCCACCTCACTAAGGCCCTTAACGCTAACCTGGGTCAAGTTTTTGACTTTCCACACTATTTGCAACCTGACAATTGGTGTGCATTTTTTTAACCACAAAAGTGACTCAACAATGGACTTTTAGTCAAATCTACTTGGCCTTTCATACTCCCTAACATCCACGGGCATCTTAAACTGCTAAGTGCTAGAACAACCTCCTTAAATATCAACCCAAAAGACTCAACAGTAAGAAAATAAACCCAGTTTTAAAAATGAGTAAAGGACTTAAATAGACATTTCTCAGAAGATATGCAAATGGTCAATAAGCATGTGAAAAGATGCTCAGTATCATTTATCATTAGAGAAATGCACATCAAAACCAAATTGAGATACAACCACATACCCATTAGGATAGCTACTACTGGGGGCGAGGGGAACAGAAAATATTAAATGTTTGTGAAGATGTGGAGCAGCCAGAACTGTTGTGCATTGCTAGTGTGAATATAAAATGGTGCAGCTGCTGGGGACTGCAATATAGTGGTTTCTCAAAAGATTAAAAATAAAATTACCATATAACTTAGCAATTCCATTTCTAGGTATATACACTTCCAGGTATATACATACCTGAACTGAAAACAGGGACTCCTAACAGCATCATTAACAACAGCAAGAAGTAATCTAATGTCCATCAACAGATAATGAAGTGCAGTATAAACATAAACACAGTACTGTTCAGCCTTATAAAAGAAAATCCTAGGGGCCAGCAAGTGGCATGGTGGTTGAGGCGCTGGACTCTCACATGCCTGACCACTGTTTGAGTCCCAGACCTGGCAGCTTGCTGTCTCACTTCCTTTCTCACTTTCTGTTTCCCTCTGGTAAGTACATATATAGCAAGTTTAAAAATAATAATAATATTAATAAATGAAAATAATTATTTTTTAAAAAGAAAATCCTGACTCCTGACCCATACTACAATATGGATGAACCTTGAGAACATTATTTTGAGTAAAATAAGCCAGTCCCAAAAGTCAAATACAGTATGATTCCACTTATTTGAGGTACCTACAGTAATCAAATTCACAGAGCCAAAGCACAGTGATTGCCAGTAGTATGGCAATGGGAACTTACTGTTAAATGGGTATAGAGTTTCACTCCCATAAGATGAAGATTCCCAGAGATTGGTTATACAATATTGTTTTTATATTTAACATTACTGAACTACACACTTAAAATTGGTGATGTCTTATGTATTTTACAAGTTTAATAAATTATTTTTAATTTCTAAAAAGTTTTTTCTTTCTTTTTCTTTTTTTTTTTTTAAATGCCAGGGTCACATACACAAAGTGAAAGAAGGTATGGGGAAGGCAGGAAGTAGGGAGAGAAAGCACTCCCAATGGAGCCTGGTCTCATCGCAACCCTTTTACCCCATTCTCCATCCCATCAGGATTCTAGGCACCCAAGTGTTTTCCAAGCTGACAGGGTCAGGAGCTCCTGGTCAACCATGTGGAAACCAGTTTCATCTATGTAGTACTTAATTACAATACTACAGCTACCAGCCCCTAAAAGACTTTTTAAATCAACAAAAAATCAGTTTGATAAGTGAATGTGGCTGTTCCAAGGAAGAGATCATATCCCACTGGCAACTTCAGATTCTGTCCTGACCATTCATGAGTATGGAAGCTACTTTCTTTCTCCTAATGAAAATCTCAAGTTGGCCTGACTACTATTCCCTCGGGTGGCAGCCAAGCCAAAAGGTGGCCTTGGAGATTCAAATTTAATTCTAGATTACTTGGATTTTCTTGTTGGATTTCCATTGGAAATTCTAAAAACTAATCATTTTATCATTATTATTATTATTAAACTTGTCGTTGTCATCATACAGTAGGGGAGGGAGAGAAAGGGAAAGTGAAGAAGCAAGTCACCAGGTCTAGGACTTGAACCGTGGTTGGCCATGTGGTAGTCCAGCGCCCTAACCACCACCCCACCTGGGTCCCTTCATTGGAAAATTTATCAGAAGCCAAGACAGTATAGAAATGAGAGATGAGTATTGTTGAAAAGCAATTATACAAGGTCTGTCACGTTTCTGAACATCTTATGAGCAGAGTATTCCCTTTGTTCTATACCATCTTATTAAAGTATGTATAAGGAATAGACTTGAAGAGCAGAATCAGTGCCTCCCTCAGACCAAAGAGCAGGTTTATTTACTATTACAACAAAGATGTCATCTCCCTCCAGGGCAAAAGTCAGGTAGGCTTACTACCAATAGTTAGTAAAGGTAAAGCCTGGGTTGCCTAACCTGGAGGTAACCTGGAGGTTCCTCTCCTGTAATAGACTGTACTGCATTACAGGGGAGGCATCTATCTACTACAGGCATCACCCAGTCTTTTTCATGTTCCTCTAAGAAGCTTGTTGGGACCTGGGAAAGAAGCACAGCTGTTAACACTCTGGCTCCTGCTATTTTCTTGAATATTAAAGCCTTATACCTCTGATCTAAAAGTCTTATATCTTCTACCAGTACCTATGAAACTGTGGCAGGCTAACTTGTGGCAGGCCTGGTGTACAAAAATCTCAGACTTCTCGTGGGTCTTAGTAACAATTCTTATCTTCTGACCATCACCTACTCCCTCAGTATTTTTTTTGGGGGGGAGGGGAGGTTTTTGCTATAGGGCACATGCACTCACAAGAGAGACAGAAAGCAAGAAATCACCCACCAAGGTGGGATGGCCACACCACAATCCCTTCTCCTCCATTCTCCTCTTGGGATCTTGGGCAGGCATGCACACGCGCCTGGCATGAATTTAAGTCACCGGGTCCAGGACTTGAACCGTGGTCAACTACATGGGAGTCCAGCAACATAGCCATTACGTCAACTGCTGGTCCCAGTAATTTTGAGGATTACAGAGTCATTGATGTCACAAAATATAAAAAGCCACTTTTCCTGTTTTTTTTTTTTTAATACCTGTATTAAAAAATTTAAATTCCTTTCTTTTCTAATAGGTCCAGTCCAAATTCTAAATTCTTCCTGCCGAAGAATTAAGTTTAGGAATCCATAACTACTCCATGGAAGGGAAAACTAAAAGGTTTGAAAACTGAAAGGAACTAACGTTCACCTTGGTTAGTTTTCACCTGCTTTCAACACTCATTCCCTGTCTCCTCTGCAAGGCCATCCTATAGATGCAGTGCCTACGGGTTTAGTCCCAGGCACTTGCCTTTTTATAATCTCTCCTTTGGAAATTCATTAACATTTAGGCTTAAATGACCATTTATACACACACAAAGTTTTCTATATCTATTCAAGACCTCTCTTCTGAGTTGCAGATTCGTACACAGAACTGACATTCCTCTTGGACATTTCAACAATACCTCAAAGTGAATATGGCCAAAATCAAGTAGACAGTCTTTTCAGCAGTATTTCAGTGTTTCTATGTCAGTTTTTGATTAAGTTATCTAAGTTGGGCATCTAGCATTTACTTTATATCACTAAATCCTGTCACATTTACCTTTAAATACAAGAAATCCATCAACACTTCCATCCTAGTCCGTCTACTATCATTATCTAAACTTGGCTTATTGCAGTAGCCTTCTCACTGGTAAACTTGCATCCAACATGGCTGTTTCCCAGTATGTTCTCTACAGTGTAGCTATGGTGATCCTCACCCAAAAAAGTAAACTTGAGAAAAACAAAATGGAAAAATTTTTTATATCTCACCTGCTTCAACCCTATTAAAAGGGCATCCCATATGGTCTCCAGTTTTCATAAGAAAAATAAAAACAGGCTTATATTCTTTTTTTATTTTTCTCAAACATCATAGAGTCCAAAACTCTCTTAAAATCTTTTTCTTTCTTTTTTTTTTTTTTTTAAAGCCCTTCCTTCTGCCCTCACACTGCAGAACTATTCAGGACACTATTTTAAATTATTTGAAAAAAAATCCCTTCTGGATCTACTTCCTCTCCAATCTCCTAATTCTGAATCACAGAAGTCCAAATCACAACCCATGCAGCAATGCACAACCTTCCATATGGCAGGGTGGGCAAATATCCGTGGGTAGGAGGAGGGGAACAGGTTTGGAACATTTGTATAACAACAGCATGCATATGCTCACCAAGCCAGAGGAGCTTTTTCAGTGAGACTAATTCTCATACTTGAATTTCCTTACTTTCATGTTTTCCTGTATGTTTAGATAGAAAAAGAAGCAGTTTCATATAAAGACAATTAGCCTTTAATCTTAATACACTAGAGACAAAATTTAAGATACCCAGATTGAGAGAGACTAAAGCCCAGGTGACCACCCTAGGCCTTAGGTGGTCCTAAGACTCTTAGATTCAATGATTTTTTTTTTTTTTTTTTTAAAGCAAGCTTGAAATCAGGAAACCTAGGTTGGAATACTACCTTTTCCCTCTACTGGTAGTAATTTTTTTTTTTTTTTTTAATCTGAGAAAGGGTTTCTGTACTTATCAGAGAGAGTAGAGTAAGGGGAGAAAGCACTCCCCATAGGATGGTCACGCCACAATCCCTTCTCCTCCATTTTTCCCTCCTCTCAGGATTTTGAGTATGTATGCACGAGCACCTGGCTTTCAAGTCAATGGGTCAGGACTCCTATCATGCAACTGGCCAGGTGAGACCCAGCTTGCTTAGCCACCAGATCATGAGCAAGCCCCAAGCTGTAAAATTTTACAAAAGCTTTAACTCACTAAGATTACATTTTACTCTTATAATATGGGATAGGATAATGTTAGAACCTATGACATTGCTTGATATAAAAAAGCATAAAGACCAGTGGCAGTGGCATAGGCAGTAGAGTGCTGATCTACAGCACTAGAAGCCGTATGGCCAACCATGGGTTCAGATCCAAGTGAATCTGAAACACATTGGGTGGGCATCCGAAATCCTAACTAGCTGCAGGGCTCGGGTGAAGGGGAATAAGCTGTGACTAAATCCTGCCCAGGGTGCTCTTCTCTCTTTCTTCTGAACTCTCTCCCACCTCTTTGTCTTGCATGAACTAAACAAATTTCAAAAAAGTACTAAATATTTTAACCAAATCTAAATCTTATAAGACTACCCAACCTACAACCCTGAAATTCAGATAAAAGTATTTCTAAAGTATTAATATGAAAACATGAACAAGGCCGGCCAGCTGTATGGTGGTTAAGGCAGCTGGATCTCACATGGCCAATAGTGCAGTGTGAGTTCTAGACCCAGCAGCTTGAAAAACACACTGGCTACATATGCACACATGCTCAAAATCCTAAAAGGAGGCAAAAATATTAGAGAAGGATTTCTGACATGACCACCTCCCAAAGGGGGGGTTGCTTTCTCACTTTCTCTGCCCCTCACTCTGTCTTTCTCCTGCAAGCACATGCACCCTATGGCAAAACTTAAAAAGAACCAAACGGTAAACATATCCCATTGTGTATTCAAAATATGATCAATGTAAATTACATTCAACTCTCTAGCTTTGTCACCAGCAATAGTATTTTGCCTTCTCAAAGTCAGCCTAATAAACCATGAGGTCCTGACACATTGGAAATACAATAATCCTAAGGTAAGTACTAGTGGCTTAAAATCATTTGAAAAAATAAATAAGATCTTTCAGCTATGGATACCAGAATTACCAACTTGATCAAAGACAGAAACCCGAAATCGCACTCTAGTAAATAAAGATCATGCAAAATGAGTTAGCACCTGAGGGAGAAAGTGACAAGATCAAAACAGAAGGGAACCGGCAGTTAGCGTAATGGCTATGTTGCTGGACTCCCACGTAGTCAACCACGGTTCGCGTCCCGGACCTGGTGACTTAAAACTCACGCCGGGCACGTGTGCGTGCGTGCCCAAGATCCCGAGAGGAGAATGGAGGAGAAGGGATTGCGGCGTGACCATCCCCCTGGGGGGTGATTTCTCGCTTTCTGTCTCTATGTCTCTGTCTGTCTGGTGAGCGCACGCGCCCTATAGCGAAAAACCTCTGAAAAAAAAAAAAAATCAAAACAGAAAACTAATTTGGAATGTACATGTTGGGGGACAGAGGATCACCGTTTAAGGCATTAGGATATTCCTGAAGATCTTACATAATTCAAAGCTCACAAAACTCAAGAACTAAGCTTGGGGCTAGCAGGTGGTGTGGTGGTTAAGGATGCTGGATTCCCACATGGCTGACCTTGGTCTGAGTCCCGGACCTGATGGCTTGCTCACTCGCTCGCGCGCTCGCTCTCCCCCCCACCCCACTCAAATTAAAATAAATAAAGTTAAATAAAATAATTCTTTTTAAAAAATCAAACCAAGCTTAACAAAGAATGTACTTCTACTTCCAGGTCAAGTAAACACCAAATAATAATACAATAAAGTTTAACAACCATCTTGTTACACAATGGGGGGCCAGCAGGTGGCGTGGTGTTTAAGGCTTGGGGTTCCTATAGCCGACTGAGGCTCAAGTCTTGGACCTGGTGGCTTGAAAACCACAACAAAAAAACTGAAAAATAAATAAATATTAAAAATAATTACACAAATGTTCACAATTTTTTTTAATTTAAAGAAAGTTCGCATTTTAAAAATAATTTTATAGATTTCAGTAATAATTTATATGGTATTTTCAACATATGGATCAGTAACAAAGACACAGTTGCTGTAGTTGCTGTAATTCAAAGCAAACAAGGTCTTTGAATCTAGGTAACATAAGAGCAAAATCTACCAATAGAAAGAATAAAATACAACTAGAAAACTCTCTTGACAGACTCAATGTGACAAGTAAAAATAATATCAAGAATTGTGGGGAACCAGCAGTTAGCGTAATGGCTATGTCGCTGGACTCCCACGTAGTCGACCGCGGTCCGTGTCCCGGACCCGGTGGCTTAAAACTCACACTGGGCGCGTGTGCATGCGTGCCCAAGATCCCGAGAAGAGAATGGAGGAGAAGGGATTGCGGTGTGACCATCCCCCCTGGGGGGTGACTTCTCACTTTCTGTCTCTATGTCTCTCTCTGTCTGTCTGGCGAGCGCACGCGCCCTATAGCGAAAATCTCTCCAAAAAAAAAAAAAAAAAAGAATTGTGAGAGAGAATAATGGCAATGGAGAACATAAGATTCTAAAAGAAATATTCTACTCATAAAATTTTTAAATGCTCTGAGGGCCGGTGAGGGCCGGCAGGTGGTGTAGAGGTGATGGCCCTGAACTCTGACATGGCCTACCGCATTTCAAGTACTAGATCCCGAGGTGCATGTGTGTGCGTGCCCCCAAAATCCTAAGAGGAGGATGGAAGTGAAGGGACTTTGTGTGGCCATCCCTCCGGGGGGTGATTTCTCACTTTATCTCTGCCTCTGTCTCTCCAGTGAGTGCACACGCCCTACAGCAAAAGTCTCCCTTATTTTTTTTTTAAATACCCTGAATAAAAACTCTAGAAAACTCTCTCCCCTATCCAATTATTTATATAGTTATTTAAGCACCATTTTTAAATTTTATTTTATTATTTTTTAAAAATTTGTTGTAGGACAGACATATGCAAAAATCAGGAGGAGAGAAAAAGTGAGAAAACAAGCCACCAGGTCTGGGACTCAAACCATGGTTGGTCATGTGGGAGTCCAGAGCCTTAACCATCATGCCACCTGCTTATCCCTCTAATTATATATTTTACTTCTAGTTATAAATAAGGAAGAAATTAGGAAACAGTAAAATAAGAGTTCAAAAGAGTTACCTGAAAATAGTTACGTGGCCTTCAAAGCCAGGGACAACACACTCCAACTACCCACAACCACACATCCCCCTAATAACCAGCTCCCATCCAACATGGCACTGATGTCAATCCCTTCCAAATTGCTTTATGAATTTAATGCATCTCAACAGTTTTCCCATAGTTTCAAAATGTGTATGGAAGGGCAAAGAAGAAAGAAGAGCTAACATATGGTTTAAGGAAAAAACTATAAGGGGAGATAACTTGTCTATTGAGATTCATAATGAAGCCATAATAAATAAGATAGTAGGGTTCTTACACAGAGTTAAATAAATGAACCAATACAACAGAAGAGAGATCCCAGAAGCTCTTCCTTAAGAAGATCTGGTATTGTACAGTGATGGCACAATAGAAAAGAACACATTATTTAGATAGAACAGCTAGTTTGCCATATGGAAACACTGAAAATGAATCCCTACATCACAGGGGAAAAAAATTCCAGATCCATTAAATGCAAATGCAATTAAGTAACATATTTATTCTTGAAACATTATGCATTAATATGAATGAACTATTTATATGCCATATAGATAAAAATCTTAGAAATTACGATGCTGAATAAAAAAAGCAAACCACGCTGAACAGCATGAATCCATTTCAAAAGAACTAAAACACAGCAAAATTAAGCAGCAATTGTTTGGGGTTCACACATAAATGATTAAAACTGCTTAAAGGGTGAGGGAATGACAAACATTCCCTGAGGGATGTGGCAAGAAGCACACAGGTAGAAGAAAGCAAACTGAATGTTTCTTACTTCTTAGTTTTGGTGAGGATGCACGGGTGTTTGTTTTATTACATATGTCATAACATATTTTATTTTGAGTACATAAAAATATTGCTTTAAATAAACAACTTTTTTGAATACATTAAATATATATGATATATTTTTAAATCTTTAATTATATACAATGTACCAACAGAGCACAAAGAAAAAGAATGATTAATACTCCTGGAGTGGCATCAAAAGACCCATAAAAGAAATCTCAGGGCCAACAGGTGGTGTGGTGGTTAAGGGCACTAGACTTCCACATGGCCAACTGCAGTTCGAGTCCTGTACCTGGTGGTCTGCGCGCAACATCGCTCGCTCGCGCGCTCTCTCTCTCTCTCTCTCTCACACACACACACACACACACTGTCTCTCTCTAGTCAAATTAAAATAAATAAATAATGTTAAATAAAATCATTCTTAAAAAAAAAAGAAGAAACCTCATTTTTAGGATGGCCCTGTAGTACAACAGTTAAGTGTGTCCCACAGAATGAGCTATCACAGGGTCAACTGCAGTTTGAATCCTGGCCCTAGCGGCTTGAAAAACCTGTCTGGTGCATGTTCCCAGGATCCAGCTGGGGTGGAGAAATGGAACAGAAAGCACTGCGGTGTGACCACGCCCCACCAGAGAGTGCTTTCCTCCTTCCTCTCTCTGGCAAGCAGATAAGCACTCTGGCAATTAATAAATAAATAAGAGAGAGAGAAAGAAATCTCACTTTAGCAAGCCATATTTGGCAGGTCAAATAGAAGGAGAGAGGGTAAAAAAAAAAAATAGAAAATTCAAGCATATGAAACAGTATAAGCAAAGGCAAAAAGGCTTGAAAATATAACACCTGCCTAAGGATTACAGAAAAGCTAAACAGCATAAATAACAGGCTGAGGCCCACCCTTGGTGGCACAGGCAATAGGACACCACTGTGCATACTGGGGCCACCTGAGAAGGCCCAGGCTCCCACACAAGGTCAGCCTGAATACACTGGGTGAACACATGTGCACCCATGATCCTGGCTGGTAGGCTAGAGGGTTGGGGTGGCTCATGGCTTAACAAGACCAGACTCATCAGTTCCCTATGACCCGCCCACCTCCTCTTCCTCCCTCATTCCTTCTCTAAAAATAAATAAAAATTTTAAAATAAGGTTCCTTAGTCCCTTCCTTCCACCTTCTCCTCCCCTCCTTCCTATCTCTCTTGTACTCTGTGTAAAAAAAAACCTTTAAAAAATAAATTGAACACTCTTCTTACTAATAGGTTAAAGATTACAGAAATTAAGAAGTAAACTTGATAAATTATCAATACTTTTTTCTTTTTAAGTGTACTTTTTTTTTTTTCAGAGAAGTTTTTGCTATAGGGTACGTGCGCTCACCAGAAAGACAAAGAGAGACAGAGAGACAGAAAGTGAGAGATCACCCCCAGGGGGGCTGGCCACACCGCAATCCCTTCTCCTCCATTTTCTTCTTGGGATCTTGGGCATGCACACACATGTGCCCGGTGTGAGTTTAAGCCACCGGGTCCAGGACTCAAACCGTGATCGACTACACGGGAGTCCAGCGACATAGCCATTATGCAACTGCTGGTCCCCTTATTTATTTATTGAGAGAAAGAGAAAAACATGCCGACAGGATCCCACCATGCCGTGATGACCCCCAACTCTCCCTCACCTCTCCAGCCCTCCAGCCAATGCCAACATAGCGAGGCCTGATAATAATTTTTTTAAAGGATTAAGCAGGCCTTATACAAATACAAACAGATTGGGAATTGAATAAAGAAAATAAATTGCTTGGTGTACAAAGGCTCTAAAGGAATGATTAAAATATTCCAAAGCAATCTTATTTAGAGAGGAAAGCATCATTTTCTAAAATAAATGAGGAGGAAAATTTTCATAAAAAGATAAAATGCTTAAGTAAGAATTATTTAGGCCCAGTTGCTGTGGTGACAATGGGTTCAGATTGCTAGGTTGGTCTGAAAACACGCCAGGCACATGCAGGTGCCCATGACCCTGAGTAGTTGGTGAGCTAAGGATGGGATCAGAGCATGACAAGACCCTTGAGGGTGCTTCATCCCCACAACGCCCATCTGCATAATCGCATGCCATCATTAAAGCAAGCAAAAAATAGAATTATTTAATAACTACTGTACAGAAATAAGTTATTTTCATTGTGTTTTCTTTCCCTTTCCTGTCACTTTTTGGGGAAAAAAATAATACACTCCCTTTAAAGATCTTCCAGAAAAACCCTTCCTAATTATCAAAAGACAGGAAAGGCAGGAAGTAAAGAAATATGACAAAGCAAAACTCCTTACTATGTCTCATATTTTCTACAATATCAAAGGCCTCCTACCCTTACCACTGTCACTGTCACTGCCACTACAGGGAGGGCACTATGGGTTTCAAGCAAAGAATATTGTTTATAAATAAAAATATGATAAATGTTTGCTGAAAAAAGAAGTACAAAATGAAAATCAAAGTACTTTTTTCCCTAAATAGAAAAAGGAGAGGGACAGAAAAAGTGTAAATGAGTTCTGAGACAGCTACACAGAGAACGCCTTCAGCAAAGAAAAGAGACAATCCTTGTCTGTTACTGCTTATTTGGACCAAACTCTGAAAAATGGCCTTATGCCCAAAATTCTGTGTTACAGAGCTTTGTTCAATAAGCTCAAAACAAGGTCCTAATCAACTTCGAAGTTAACTTGATTCAGAATGACCTATATATACACTCTGTTAAATAGATCTATTTAGAAAAGATGATCTGAAAAATCAGACTCTGGGGGAAAAAAAACATAAAACACTTGGATGAGAATTATTCTGAAATATTTCCTCTTGGGAAAAATCTGAACTGTCACTAACACTGTAGCCCATGCCTAATATTTTAGTACCACCGATGATTTTTCTGTTTCCTCCTCATTTACTTCGTGTAAGAGAAACTATAGAACACACAACATTGTAATAATAAACCTAAAAAAAAAAAAGAATTGTGCTTAATTTAGTGGTGAGCTAAATTAATAAACTGTTCATTTATTCCAGGAGTGAGAGAGACAGAGACAGAGAGGCAGCACCCCCAACTGAGTCTTGATGCTGCTTTCCACCCGCCGCATTGGCCAGTCTGGACCACGGCATGCACGTGGTCAGTGCACTCATGGAGGTCTCTGGCTGAGAATCAGCAACCTCCCCATGTGAGTCCGCCTCCCAGAGCATCACGTTTTACCACTGCACCGGTCTGGCCCCTAACGATAACCATTTTTGATCCAAACTAAATCTAAATATGAACTATTAAGAGAATGCTATATCATAGTTTATGCTGTATCACAGTTTATCTTCTAAACATCAGGTCCTGAATTTGTACTTACTCTTCCACCTACTACTCCTTGCCTAAGAATTATCTTTGTTTCAATATTTCAGGAGTTATCTATTTCGCCCTTCTTAACAAGATAGTATACCTAACATTCTCTGGGAATGCCAGGCAGTATAGTCCAATGACTAAAAGTACAGGCTCAGGAACCAAGCTGCATTCTAAACTGAATTTCAAAGTTGACTCTACCATTTACTAACAGTGAATTTGGGCAAGTAACTTAAACACCTTATTTCCTCAGTTTCCTTGCCATACAGATGAGACTTGAAAACAAAAAATAGTATCAACCTCACACAGTTGTGGTGAGGGTCAAATAAGCTAGTATCTGTTAAAGGACTTTCAATAGTGTCTGGCATGTAGAAAAAAACTCATCAATGTTAGCTTTTACTACTATTATCCTCTATTCTCCAATCCACATTCAAGTAGTTAACAAGGATGAAATAAGCTAGTATCTGTTAAAGGACTTTCAATAGTGTCTGGCATGTAGAAAAAAACTCATCAATGTTAGCTTTTACTACTATTATCCTCTATTCTCCAATCCACATTCAAGTAGTTAACAAGGATGAAATAAGCTAGTATCTGTTAAAGGACTTTCAATAGTGTCTGGCATGTAGAAAAAAACTCATCAATGTTAGCTTTTACTACTATTATCCTCTATTCTCCAATCCACATTCAAGTAGTTAACAAGGATGAAATAAGCTAGTATCTGTTAAAGGACTTTCAATAGTGTCTGGCATGTAGAAAAAAACTCATCAATGTTAGCTTTTACTACTATTATCCTCTATTCTCCAATCCACATTCAAGTAGTTAACAAGGATGAAATAAGCTAGTATCTGTTAAAGGACTTTCAATAGTGTCTGGCATGTAGAAAAAAACTCATCAATGTTAGCTTTTACTACTATTATCCTCTATTCTCCAATCCACATTCAAGTAGTTAACAAGGATGAAATAAGCTAGTATCTGTAAAGGATTTTCAACAGTGTCTGGCATGTGGAAAAAATAAATGTTGCCTTCACTATTATTCTTGTCTGCTCGCCTATCCATACTCAAGTGTTTGAGTTTGCTTAATAATATTCAACCAGTAAAAGCTGATAGCCAATAATACATACAACTCTTATCAGCATTCTTAGAAATTAGAAATTGTTAGTTAGTTCGGGCCCAGCAGGTGGTATGGTGGTTAGGGGCACTGGACTCCCATATGGCTGACTGCAGTTCGAGTCTCAGCCGTGACAGCTTGCTTTCTCACTTTCTTGCTTGCTGTCTCTTTCTGTCCCTCTCTGGTCAAATTAAAATAAATGAATAAATAAAACTAAATTTTAAAAATTCTTAAAAAAAAAGAAATTGTTACTTAGTTCATTTAAGATGCCCCACCTATATTACATATAGTAGCAGGCAGCATAAATCATAGTCTTATCAAAAAGATTCAAATCCAGAACTTTGAAAGGGTCTGGATTACACTTAATAGTAGCCCTTTCTGAGCCTCTTTATTCCTTTCCATATCACAGGTATATTTTTGGTACTATAATCCTTCTCACAAGTATAAGAATCCCCACATTTGAGGATATTTATACTAAGAGGATATTTAAAAGTACAAAAGTTGGTACTTTGGACTGAATTTTGAAGCTGTCTTTCCCTGAGATTTCACAAAAACGGCTTCCAAAGAATTTATATACACTTGACTCTTAAAAAATCAAGGGTTAGGGGCACCAACCTCCCACACAGTCAAAAATCTTCATGTAACTTTTAATTCTCCCAAAATTTAACTATTAACAGCCCACTGTTAATTTTCCATTAACACAACTTTATATGTTACATGTATAATATAACACGTTCTTACAATAAAGTAAACTAGAGAAAAGAAAGTGTTACTTAAAAAACTATCAGAATTGGGGCTAGGACCAGCAGATGGACTAATGGTTACGTCACTGGACTCCTACATGGTTGACTGTGGTTCAAGTCCTGGACCTGACAGCTTGAAACTCACACTAGGCTTTTGTGCATACATGCCCAAAACTCCTGAGAAGAGAATGTAGGAGAAAGGATTGTGGCATGGCCAACCCCCCCAGGGGGAGATTTCTCACTTTCTCTTCAGTGAGTGCACCTGCCCTATAGCAAAAATCTCTCTTTGAAAAAAAAGAAAAGAGTTGGGGCCAGTAGGTGGCATAGTGGTTAAGGTGCTAGACACTCCCATGTGGCCAACTACGGTTAGAGTCCTGGACCTAGTGGCTTCAAAAATTATGCCAGGCACATATGCATGAGTGCCCAAAATCCTAAGAGGTGAATGGAGAGGAAGGGTTCGTGGTATGGCCATTTCTTCTGGAGGATGATTTTTTTCTTCCCCTCTCTCGGTCTGTCTCTCTCTGGAAAGTGCACACACCATATGGCAAAACCCTAAAAAGAAAAGAATTACAGCTAGTAGCATAGAGCCCACATGACCAACTGTGTAGTTCAAGTCTTGGACCTGATGGCTTGAAAATACACCACGAATATTTGTGTGTGGAATGAAAATGCCGAAAAGAGACTGGAGGTGAAGGGACTGCATCACAGCCATCTAAACAGGAAGTGCTCTCTTACTACCTGCTCACGTCGATCTCCCAACAAGCACATGTTCCCTATAGCAGTGTTTTTTAAGAGAAAATACTTAGGAGTACTGTATTTTCCAATATATTTATGAAAAAATACATATTTAAGTGTACCTGTACAATTTAAACCTATATTGTTAAAAGGTCAAGAGAGAGAGAGAGAGAGAGAGAGTGTGTATCCCCAAAGGATATGGAGAGAATTCATAACAAGAATATCCAATAAGTCTCTAGATACAGAGGGCAAATGAAGACAAGGTAAACTAACTGTTCAGAAGAAAAACTAGAATTTAAATTATGGGCACGCTGTAGAAAATCTATACTTAAAAAAAAGAAAAAAACACAGCAGATGGTGTAATGGTTTAGATCACTGGACTTCCACACAGTCAATTGCCGTTCAAGCCCCAGAGACCTGGTGACTTAAAACTCAAACTGGGAGCATGATCCCCACATCCCAAGAGGAGTATAGAGAAGAAACTGTAGTGTGGCCACTTCCTGGGGGATGATTTCTTGCTTTCTGCCTGTCTCTCTACCTCTCTCTCCTCAGCAAGCACACATACCCTATAGCAAAAATCTCTCTAAAAATAAATGATTTTTAAAATAACCTTTAAGAGGCTTAGAATTTCGGGGCCAGCAGGTGGCATGGTGGTGAGGGGAGCTGGACTCCCACATGGCCAACACAGTTCAAGTCCCGGACCTGGCAGACTGCTTTCTCACTTTCTCTTCTCTCCCTGCCCCCCACTCTGGTCAAATTAAAATGAATGAATAGATAAATATAATAAATAAAATTAAATAAAACAATTCTTGGAAAAAAAAAAAGAAAAAGAGGCTTAGAATTTGGAAGCACAGGGACCAGCAATGGCTGACTCTCTGGACTCCCATGTAGTTGACCACAGTTCAAGTCCCGGACCTGGCAGCTTTAAAGTCACACTGGGAGTGTGTGTGTGTGTGTGTGTGTGTGTGTGTGCGCGCGCACGCGCGCCCAAAATCCCAAGTGGAGAATGGAGGAGAAGGGACTGTGGCATGGCCATCCTTCCTGGGTTAATTTCTTACTTTCTGTTCCTCTGTCTCTGTCTCTCTGGTAAGTGCACATGCCGTATAGCAAAAATCTCTAAAAGAAAATGAGAATTTGGCTTATAAAAATGCAATGAAGGATTAATGACAAGAAAACTCTTGAAAAGTAAAAAGAACAATAAAAACAAATAATAAAGGTACTGGAACTTAAAGATAAGGGAGTCTCCTAAAGAGGTAAAAATTAATAAAGAAAAGAACACTAAAATATTAACCCAAAAAGTATAATGTTTAAATGGGACACTTAGAAAAATGAGCAGAGGGGCAGTTTGGTGGTACAGTGGTTAAGATAGTCAGACCTCCCACAGGCAACTGCGCACTTCAGGTCCCAGACCTAAAGGATTGAAAAACATGTAGGCATGCACGTGTACCCAAAGTCCCAAAAAGAGGGAGAATCATAGGAGAAGGGATGGAGGTATGGCCATTCCCCATGGAGACTGCTTTCTCACTTCTAACTCCCTTCTCTCTCTGCAAGGACACACACCCTCTCTATCTCCATCTCCCTCTGGTGAGCACATGCGTCTTATGACTAAAATCTACTCTCTGGGAAAGAAAGAAAGATAGACAGACAGACAGACAGACAGACAATGGATATCTAAATGAAAAGAAAAGAAAAGAAAAAGAAAAAGAAAAAAAAAACAGAAACTATAATGGACATGAAACCATCAGGGACCAGCAGGTGGCGAGGTGGTTAAGGTGCTAGACTCCCACGTGGCAGACCACAGTTCAAGTCTAGAATTTCATGGCTTGCTTTCTCATTTTCCTCTCTCTCATCAAATTCAATAACAACAATAATAATAATAAATAACTAAAATTACATAAATAACTCTTTAAAAAAAAAAAGAAGCCATCAAAGAAAAAATATTATATCCCAAAAATACAGTTGCATATCTCCACACTGAAAGGGCCCACCAAGTGCCAGTAGTACATACTTATAAAAGACCAACATCAGAACACCACAGCAAAGAGAATATTTCAAAAGTTTCCAGAGAGAAAAAGATAAGTTACAAAGAATATAGAATCAGAGACATGTCAGACATCTCAAAGACATTAGTGGAAAATGAATGAGATGAACTATTTCCTTTAAAGTTTAAGGGTCGGGGAATAGCAGATGGCATAATGGCTGTTGCTGGACACCCATGTAGTCGACCGCGGTTCGAGACCCAGACCCGGTGGCTTAAACTCACACTGGGCACGTGTGCGTGTGTGCCCTAGATCTAAGAGGAGAAGGGACTGTGGCATGGCCATTCGCCCTGGGGGAGGGTGATTTCTCATGGTCTGTCTCTCTCTGTCTTTTTGACAAGCACATGTGTCCTATAGCAAAACTCTCTCTCAAAAAAAAAAAAAAAAAAGTTTATGGGTGGGACCAGCAGGTGATGTGATGGTTAAGGCACTACTTTCCCACATAGCCAACCACCATTCAAGTCCTGGACCTGGCAGGTGGAGACTAACACCAAGCGCATGTTCATGCACACCCAAAATCCTAGCAGAAAAATGGAGGAGAAGGGACTATGGCATGGCCATCCTCCGGGGGGGTGATTTCTCACTTCCCCTCTCACTCTCTCTCTCTGGCAAGTACCTGTGCCATACAGCAAAAAAAAAAAAAAAAAAAAAAAAAAGTTCGGGACCAGCAGTTAGCGTAATGGCTATGTCGCTGGACTCCCACGTAGTCGACCGTGGGTCAAGTCCCGGACCCGGTGGCTTAAACTCACGCCGGGCGCATGTGCGTGCGTGCCCAGGATCCCGAGAGGAGAGTGGAGGAGAAGGGATTGCGGCGTGGCCATCCCCCCTGGGGGGTGATTTCCTGCTTTCTGTCTCTCTGTCTCTCTCTGTCTGTCTGGCGAGCGCACACACCCTATAGCAAAAACCTCTCAAAAAAAAAAAAAAAAAGTTCAAGGGAAAAGTAACTTTTCCATCTAAAACAAGTTTGAAGCCTCTGGGTCCAGGACTTGAACCATGGCCAACCATGTGGAAGTCCAGTGCTTTAACCACTGTACCACCTGCTGGCCCCTGATTTTCCTTTACAGGTAGTATCCGACTGGCTTTTAACCACATTCACACATAATCAAAGAGAAGGGGCAAAGTAGTTATGAAACAAAGCCCAGTTGTGACAGCTGGGTACAGACAGAATCTGTATCTCTTTAACTCAAATCAGACAGAAAGAAAAACAGAAAAACAAGTAGAAGAGAACCTCCTCAGCAGACGTGAGAAGGAAGGCAGCACAAAGTAAGACAGATTTTTGGTCTCACTGAGTAGCAGAGTCAACGAGAAAACTAGGAGGGGCTAGTCAGATATTTTTTACGGGCTGGCCCTAAAACTGTACTGTTTTAAGCCACTAAATTTGGTAATTTGTTACAGGAGCTACAGAAAACTAATGTGCATATTCCCTGTGTGAGGGGCAGTTATTCTAGAAAGTATAACATGTTTCCATGAAGTTTGCATAACCCAAAACTATAAACAATCTTGGACTGATAAGATCTCTAGACTACCTTATCCATGATATATCCCTTAGGTTGCACAGAGATCTCAAAATTGAGATTTTAAAATGAATTCACAACCAAAATTTACAGTACACATAGGAAACAATTCACCACAATCAAGAGTCAGCATACCAATGTTCACTTAACAGATAAGATCTCTAAGGAATGTTAAATATAAAAGTAAGACAAGAGAGAAAAAAATATACATAGATGACATGAGTAGAAACCACAAAGTAGTGGTACAGTGGTAATGCAACTGGACCCAGATGGGAAAGGTCCTGGGTTCTCATCCTGGCACATTCCTGAGCATCCAAAGCATATGTGAGTCCCATGATCTGGACTGACTGAGACTAGGGACAGTCTGAAGCATTAAGATCCTTTTTTGTGGCAGCTGTCTCTTTCTCTCTCTCTGTTAATGGAAGAAATAAATAAAATTGTTTCAAAACCACAAAATAATGGCAGTTATATTTGAATTAAAATATAACAATATAAAATATAGCAATAATTACACTAAATGCAAATGCAAGAAATATTCCCATTAAAAGAAATGTCACAGTGCCAGCAGGTAGCATGTTGTTTAAGGCAGTGGGATCCCACCTGGCCAACTACTTGGTTTGAGTCCTGAACATGGCAGCTTAATAAAACATGCCAGGTGCATTTACATGTGTGACCAAAGCTCAAGGAAAGAATAGAGGAGAAGGAATTGTGGTATGGCTATTACCCCGTGGGATGGATGTGTTCTTACTTTCTCTCTCTCTGTCTCTGGTGAGCACACATGACCGTTAAGAAATTTTTTTTAAAAAGAAAAAAAAATCAAAATGTATTTTTTAATTTAGTTAAAAGATACAAATCTTTAAAAAAAATAAAAACAAAAAAGTTGCAAGAATGGGAAAAATATATTCTACGTATTAATATACAGTATATCAATAATAAGATAAATTATAACCAAAAAGAAACTATAATCAAAAAGGAGTCTTAGAGCAGAGAGTCCTTTATTCCATAATAATGCTGTATTTCATCAAAAACATTTTTAAATGAACCTGAAGGCTTTATAATTTATACTTCACTCTTCAAAAAGAACAAACAAAATATATTAAAGAGCTACTTCATGCCAACTATGGGAAGAGGAGAAAGAACATTTTAAAAAAAAAAAAAACGTGCAATTTCACTTAACTGCAGGTGGCTGAAAAGGAAACCAGCTCAAAGAAAAAGATCTAAAAATAGCTTAAAACAGTGATTTTGACTGTCTTCATTTAGATTTTCAAATTATTTCAAAGAAAAAAACTGAGAGATGAAATGTGTACAACTTGTTTTTAACCAAGAGGGCTGTTTTAGAAATAAGTTTAGCCATAATCAAATATATTTATTTATGCCTTAAACGAGTTTTCGAGTTCTTAACATTCTCAAGTATCACTTGCAATTCAGAAACCAAAGAATTTTTAAATCAGAAATGTTCTTCATGATGAACTATAGAAAAATAAATTATTCTTCATTAGTTGAGTAAACAATTCCTGTGACAGTAAATTTTGCTAATCTCTTAAAAAATACTCTTAGTAATGTCTTGATGTGCATGCCAGGTTCTTTGTAAGTTTCTTCTAGCTTTAAAGATTATCACAGAATCACAAGCTCTAAACTAAAACATTTAGAAAAAGCAAAATATTTAGAATGTCAACGATTAAAAAAAATCTTAAGAAAAAAAAAAAAAAAACAGGGGCCAGCAAGTGGCATAAAGGTCAAGGAGCTGGAATCTCACACGGTCAACTGTGGTTCAGGTCCCAGACCCTACAGCTTGATCCCACAGTGTGTGTGTGTGTGTGTGTGTGTGTGTGTGTATCTTGAGAGGAGAATGGAGGAGAAAGGACTGAAGTGTGGCCATTCCCCTGGGGGGTGATTTCTCACTTTCTCTGGTAAGTGCACATACCCCAAAAACTTAAGAGAAGAGAAGAGAAGAGAAGAGAAGAGAAGAGAAGAGAAGAGAAGAGAAGAGAAGCGAAGCGAAGCGAAGCCAAGCCAGGCCAGGCCTAACTGCTGTGGCACAGAGGTAACACAAGTGTCCTGTAAGGTTAGAAGCTATATGGCTTCACATGAACTCTAATCTTCCAGTCAGCCCTCCTCCTCTCTCTCTCTCATGTTGGCACATACACTACTGTCACATTTTAAAAAAAGAAAAAGGAAAAAAAAAAAAAGTGGTTTTTAAATGGGAAGCTATTACCTTCAAAAACTCATCTTTCATATACCATCTAAAATGGAGACCAGCAGATGGCGTGATGGTTATATCACTGGACTCCCATTTAGTCAACTGCCGTTCAAGTCTCAGACCCGGTGGCTTAAAACTCATGCCAAGTGCATGTACATGCGTGCCCAATATCCCAAGAGGAGAATGGTGGAGAAGGGATAACAATGTGGCCTTCCCCCCGGGAGTTGATTCCTCACTTTCTGTCTCTCTGATGAGTGCATGCACCCTACAGTAAAAAAATCTCTTTATAAAAAGAAAAAAAAATCGTGGAAAAACATTAAGCATATCCATACTGAGAGACATTTTATAAAAGAACTGGCATATACATTTTCAAAAGTATCAACAGTCAAATGAAGTCAAAAGAAGATTGTGGAACTGTTCCAGGCTGAAGAAAGCTAAAGAGACATGGTATTTAAATGCTTCTAAACTGGATTCTTTTCCTATAAAGCTATTAGAACTGGCAAATTTGACTAGAACTTGAGAATTAGATGGTAGTGATGAAATCAATGCTACCTACTTGACTTTGATGGCTGTGCTGTGTTTATGTTGAACAACGTGCTAGTTTCTAGAAAACACACATTCTAGCAGGAGCCCTAACCTCTGGGCCAGTACAGTCCTTATTACTACTGTGTAATAATAAAGTAATAAAAAGTAAAATGTACAATAAATGTAATGTGTTTGAATCATCCCTAAACCATCCCCCACCCATGTCCATGGAAAAATTGTGTTCCACAAATCTCATCCCTGGTGCCAAAAATATTGGGGACTGCTGCTCTACAGTATTCAAGGGTAATAAGGCATCAAATCAAGTTATTCTCAAACTGTTTGAAATAAAAAAGCTCTTTGTCGCATACTTGCAATTTTTCTGCAAGTTTAAAACTATTCCTCCAAAATGTTTTGTCTTTATTACTTAGTTCATAGAAATGAGGAAAGTAGGCCCTCCATATTTGTAGGTTCCACATCCATAAAGTCAATGAACTGAAGATCAAAAACATTCAGAAAAAAGAAAAAGTTATGTCTGTGTCTTGTCATTATTCGCTAAGCCATACAGGATAACAACTATATACATAAAATCTACACTGTTACTAATATTACAGGTCAAACATTCCTAATCCAAACACTTGAAATCCAAAATGCTCCAAAACCTGAAACTTTCTTAGTAGTAGCATAATAACACAAATAAAAAGCCCCACACCTGACCCCTTGTGATGGGCTGCAGTTCAAATGCTGCAATACAAAAACAAAGTATAAAATTACCTTTAGGTTATGTGCATAAAAAGTGTACATCAAACACAAATGAGTTTCGTGTTTAGACTTGAGTCCCATCTCCAAAATATCTCAATATACATGCAAATATTCCAAAATCCAAAAAAATCTAAAACATACTGAATCCTAGACATTTTGGGTAAGGATTATTTGGCCTGTATAAACAATCTAGAGATGATATGAAATACATGGAAGGACGTGTGTAGGTTATAAGCAAAAAGTACACTATTTCATATCCTCAGATTTGGTATTTGCAGGGGTTCTGGAACCAATCCCCTGCAAATATTGAGGGATGAATATATGCGACATTTTATTTCTTTTTTTCTTTTTAATTTATACTAAGGAATATTTAGTGATCAATGTTCCATTAATTTAATGAAAAATAGAACTAACTAAGATTTATCTAAAAAGAGGATACTGTGGGGCCAACAGATGGCATGGTGATTAAGGTGCTGGACTCTTACATGGCCAACTGTGGTTCAAGTCCTGGACCTGGTGGCTTACTTTCTCTCTCTCTGTTTCTTTCTGGTGAGCACACATTCTCCAGTTTAAAATCCATTTTCCTCTCAGGATTTTGGGCATGCATATACATGCACCCATGTGAGTGGCCAGGTCCAGGACTCGAACCATAGTCAATTATGTGGGAGTCCAGCAATGTAACCGTTATGCCATCTACTGGTCCCTTCATTTTTTTATTTCAAACCTAATTTAAAATCAGCTCTTACACAGAATTTCAATATTACAGAAGAAACAAACAACAGCAACAACAACAAAAACCCAGCAAAGTCCTATCTAAAATGGGAAGAGGGTGCTTTACAACTTAACCAACTGAGTCTTGGAGTAAAGGCAAAAACAAGCTATCGATTAAGACAGAGAAAGCAATATCACAAATAATATATGGTGGACTATTAGCAGACTTCCAATTAGAATCTGATGAAATAATCCAATTAGGGCCATTCACAGAGCGTGGATGTTAGTAAAGGAACTAAACACAAAGGAGTGTGAGGGTCCTTGGGGGGTGGAGGGGAGGGGGAGATATGGAACTAGTGCTAGCAGCCAGAATAGTACCTCTAAATCCAATGGTAAGGGGTAAGAGTGATTCCAGAATTTGGATGAGAAAGTCACACAGAGATGGGCCACCCTGAGTAGAGTAGTAACCTGTCTTGGAACATACATGACCCAAGGTAATCTTACAGAAAATAAACCAAGGAAATAAATGTTCTGAGCTTGCCTTCCTCACTGCTTCCAACTTGCCAGTGTTTCATGCTGTCTGAACTCTGAAGCCCAAAGTCACTGACATCACTGACACTATCCACATAAGTAAACCTCCCAGGGGAAAGACCAGGCATGGAGAGTAGACAGGAGGGAGGAAGATCAAACAGAAGTTATCTGGTCATACGACGGTATGTAGAGAAGTATTCTACCTAGTCCTCTAGAACCGAGGAAAAGGTGTTAGCCATTACAATGGTACGCTGCTAGAACAGTAAATAAATAGGATGTCTGAAGCACAGAGTATGAGACAAGAAAAAGAAAGAAATGATGCGGAGAGGCAAATGGGAAGCAAGATCAGCTTGTATTAATACCATGATACAATCTAGGCGTTAGCCTGAAGGTTAGTTTAAGAGTTGACATGACATCATCTGATAGAGGGAGGTGTAGATTTTTCATAAAAGTAATAACCACAGAGCGTTTTTTAAAAGGTTTTTACCTTAGGGGGTGTACACTCACCAGACAGAGAGAGACAGAGACCGTGAGAGGGAAAGTTTGAAGTCACTCTCCAGGGGAGTGGCCATGCGAAGTCCCTTTTCCTCCCATGATCTTGGGCACATACATACACGTGCCCAGAGTGATTTTCAAGCCACCAGGTCTGGGACTTGAACTGTGGCTGTTCACGTGGGAGTCCAGCAATGCTGGACCACTACACCATCTGCTAACTCTGAGGTTTTTTTTTTCTTTTTAATGGCATAGGTCAATTCACTCTACTACTTAGCTGAATAGCTCTTGCCTGGTCATTTCACAAGAACTGCAAGGCAGGGTGGGAGTTTAAATAATAATGCAGGGCCAGGAGGTCATATGGTGGTTAAAGCGCTGGACTTCCACATGGCCAAATACAGTTCAAGTGCCAAACATGGTTCAAGTCCCAGACCTGGCAACTTGATTTCTTACTTTCTCACTCTGTCTCTCTCTCTCTGGAGAGTGCACGAGGCTTATAGCAAATTAAAATAATAATAATAATTTAAAAATTAAATAAATAATTCTTTTAAAAATTTATTTTAAAGTAAATAACAATGCAAAGATTTAATTACAAATTCTAACCTACTTCATGTGTTTGTTTGTTTGTTTTTTGATTCTCCGCACTATGACTTTTTCAGAAAACAAGCAGGCAAAAAAAAAAAAATTTTTTTTTTGGAGAGTTTTTCGCTATAGGGCGCATGCGCTCGCCAGACAGACAGAGAGAGACATAGAGACAGAAAGCGAGAAATCACCCCCCAGGGGGGATGGTCACATCGCAATCCCTTCTCCTCTCAGGATCTTGGGAATGCACGCACACGCGTCCAGCGTGAGTTTTAAGCCACCGGGTCCGGGACATAAACCATGGTCGACTACGTGGGAGTCCAGCAACACAGCCATTATGCTAACTGCTGGTTCCCCAGTAGGCAAAATATTTTCAATGACTACATTAAGTAATCTATTTAAAACTCTGAACCAAATAAGTGGTAATTCAAAGTTTACACTTTAGTCTATCTACATTTGACTTTGAAATGGAGCAACTTCTAAACACAAAACTGACACCTATACAGATCTTCTCAAGTGCCACACTGATCATTTAAAGGCTTGAGGATCTCCTCCTTGCCAAGGTCTATGAAAGACACTGGGGATATAGTGGCGCACAGAATGTATGAGAATCCTGTATTCTTCAAAGAAAGAATAGGCCTTACATAAAACATACAAATAAGCATAATTACAAATTTGTTACATGCTTCAAAAAAATAAAGCAACAAGAATGAAGTAGAAAAATTTATTATTGGATTTAGAACAAAGATATCATTGATCTCTACAAAAGCAACATGCAGAGAGCAAAAGAAAATAAAGTTAAATCACAATGGATTGAGGCACACACATGCTTGGAGGAAGAAAATGCCATGAGATACTACATTCAACAACGTAGGCTACAAACTGTCAAGAGAGAAAAGGAAATCTCTCAAAAGACATGGATGGATAGGAGAGTCTATTTTAAAACAACAACAACAAAAACACAAACACAAACACACTCGAATAGTGACTGGAAGTGAGAACATGAGAGAGGCTGACTATAAAGGAAAGATGACAGATATGACGACTACCGATATCTGTCACTTTATCAGCCAACAGTTTATCCAGGCGCTAGGCTAGCTGCTTTTTAAGTGCAATTCCTTATTTAATCTCTTAAGGTCAGCACCACTGTCCCAGTTGAGCACAGGAGAAAATTAAAGCCAAAGAAGGTGATTAGAAGAAATAACACAATAGTGGAGCTAGGATTCAAATACAGATGTTTATTTTATTTATTTATTTTTGGAGAGGTTTTTACTATAGGGTACGTGCACTTACCAGACAGAGAGAGAGAGACAGAGACAGAAAGCAAGAAATCACCCCCCAGGGGGGATGGCCACGCCGCAATCCCTTCTCCTCCATTCTCCTCTTTGGATCTTGAGCACGCACGCACACACGCCCGGCGTGAGTTTTAAGCCACCAGGTCCAGTACGCGAACCGTGGTCAACTACATGGGAGTCCAGAGACATAGCCATTACTCTAACTGCTGGTCCCCAAACACAGGTCTTTATGACTCCAAGGCACCGTACCATATAGCCTTATTCATTCAGCAAATACTTATCAAAGTACAGTCATGCATTGTTTAACATCAAGGTAACATTCTGAGACTTGCAATGCTGCGCCATTTCAATGCTGAGTGAATATCACTATTGTTAGTCAAATATACTATGGCCTACTATCCAAGGCTCTATGACCTCTCACAAGGTCATCTACCTGCATCTGGCACTGACTGAAGTGTAATTATGTGGCACATAACTGCACTTCTTAAGTGCTAGTTACTATGTATTCAAGACATGAAGGGGAACCAGCAGTTAGCATAATGGCTATGTCGATGGACTACCACGTAGTCGACTGCGGTTCACATCCCGGACCCGGTGGCTTAAAACTCACGCCAGGCACGCGTGCGTGCATGCCCAAGATCTCAAGAGGAGAATGGAGGAGAAGGGTTTGTGGCGTGACCATCCCTCCTGGGGGGTGATTTCTCGCTTTCGGTCTTATGTCTCTCTCTGTCTGTCTGGCGAGCGCATGCACCCTATAGCGAAAAACCTCTCAAAAAAAAAAAAAAAAAAAAAAGACATGAAGGTAAATAAAACTCAGTTCTTACCTTTAGAGAGTGAGGTAGGAGGGAGAGATTTAGACCCAAATCAATGTCAAAAGTAGGACCAAGTTAGATGGTACAGCACAGAGACAGCCAATAACTGCCCTTGCTGATAGCTGAAGCCTTCAGATGATGTTTGTGTTAAGCAGACTGGACAGGACAAAGCAAATTCCAGGTAAGAAAAACAGACTATGGAAAAGCAAAGAGGCAGAAATTTACCTGATGTGGCTGAAACACCTGAAGAAGTTGGGCAGGGCAGAAGTACTATAAGAATTGAAAGAGACCAGATCAAAGACCCTTTTATGTCACGGTAAGAAATCGAATTTTGAACTATAGGAAGTAAAAAAATATTTCTGGACTTTGAAGCAAGATTAAGCTACTGTAAAGCCTCAGGAACCAATCAGGTCTGAGCAGTAACCTGGTGAATGGCTTACAGACAATTCGGAAAATGAGAGCTTTGGAAGAAGACTCTAGAACTAGCTGTTTATAATCAGGTTTTAAGAAGGAAGGTTCCAAAGTCCCTTTTTTAAAAAAGGCAGTTTTTACTCTAGGTCAGAGGGGAACAGTCCCTTGTTATATACTATTAATTTGGACACAACAAAGAAATGATTTAGCCCACACTTTGTGATCCACAGGGGCTTAGAAGATTGCTTCCTGGACTCCACAAACAAATGATCTGAGGTAGAATGTGGGCTTGGGTGACTCATTTCCCCCAAAACCATATTGAACAGAAGCAGAAGAGCCTGTTGTTTATCTTGTAACCAAAGAACAGTCTCCAATTTTCAAAAGATACTGTCTTTCTTTGATTCGGGGCTTAATATCATGTCAGTCTGCCTCTGATGGTTCAGGAAGACTACTGTTTGCTTGATTTCTGCTAAGGATGTTGCTCTGATGCAGAAGCTAAGTAGTTCCAGCACCAAGCAGATACAAGAAGCAGAAAAGAAGCAAAAAGATAACTGTCTACTCCCCACCACTACACAGGCCACCATGCAGCCTCATCAAAGAAACCAAACTAAAAGGGACATGAACTGCAATTTACAACTGCAGGTGCATCCCTCACTCTAAACATTACATCCTACATCTTAGTCACTCTAGAAAAGCCACCCAGATCTTCGTCTCACGCCATTACCTCAGACTAGAAAACCTATGTACTCCATGTCAACACCACATATGCACAGGCTTCCTTCAAGACCCAATTTGAATGTCACTCCTTCAATACCACCCACACCGTATGCCCGCAGCACTCTTCTCTACATCACACTGTTCATTAAATACTGCCCTTATTATATTAACAGTACACATACTAGCTCCTCCCAAATGAAGCATTTTAACACTTACTAATTGCTTAGTCTATTATAGGTATACTGCTAGATTTTAAGATTTAGAAAATTGAATAATAACACATGTTGTCTTTCAGAGCTCCCCAACTGCATGTAAGAAACAATGCCACATAATAGACCTAGCATTTGCTTTGCGTTTAAAGTGCTAGGGAAGGGACCAGCAAGTGGTGTGATGGTTAAAGTGCTAGACTCACATATAGCCAACTATGGTTCAAGTCCTGGACCTGGTGGCTTGAAAATCTCATTGGGTGTGTGTGCATGCAAGCCCAATATCTGGGAGAGAATGGAGGAGAGGAGATTGTGGCATGGCCATCTGCCAGGGGGTGATTTCTCACTCTCTTACTGTCTCTTTCCTATAACTACACGCACCCTATGGCAAAAATAAATAAATAAATTTAAAAATTTTTAAGCTAAAGTGATAGGGAAGGATAGATAATTTTAGTGTGTGCTATAAAACTAGCTTGTTCAGTCTTCACTGCATCCTTCCCACTTTGTGCTAAGAGTACCTTCTTATTCTATAGAAGCTAAAAGGCTAAAATCAACATTATCCAACTGTACTCACCACTAGTTGTCTGGATACAATTTTCTGATCTACCAGTGAAATACTGTCATGGGATATGGAAATAAGAAGTGCCATGGAGATCTGTTATGGGTTTTTGGGTTTTTTTTTCCTTTAATAGACCATACTTTGTTTCTTTTTAAGACCCATGATGCCATGAATTCATAGGGAAAAGGTTCCAGAAGCTCAGGCTCCTTTCCATTGTTTCTCAAAAGAGGATTCTCCCGGTGGAGCAGGCTGGTGCTTCAGTTACCAGGAACCTTTCTCTTTGGCTTCCTTCTTTGTCTGGCTATTTTCCTTCAACATTTTAAGACACTACCTATGCTCTTAGAATGTTTAATATGCTCAATACATACATTAATTCTCCTGGCAAGAAATCTTGCCCTTGTTTGTTTACAACAATGCCAACAGCATGCTGGGTAAGTTGTAGACTCTTCCAGTTTTGCCATGGTAACATTTGTGGGGCATTCTTTTTTTAACAGTACCCATTCACTTGATGTCTACAATATCACCTTTCTTGTAAATTCACATTTATGTTGCCAAAGGAACCATGTTTTCCAAAAGGCCTAGAGAACACTTATTGGGCCTCTCCTCCTCCTTTTGTGTTCGTCATTCTGGTGAATTATTCATTCAAAGGTGGTGGTTCTGGCCAAAGGGGGCATGGAGCTCTCTCACAACCTCTTTCTATTATTTTATATTGGCAAGAAAGTTGAGAAATAAGATTTGTTTTTCCAAAGTGGTGTTCCAGTGTCCATTCTCCAATTTTTGTCTGTGGAAAGGCAATTGCAGTTGAAGCAACAGCTGAACTAGACTTCCCAGTGTCCAGTCACCAACTCTGTAGTTATTAATGGGCAATTTAGACAAAGTCATGGCAGAAGCTCTCTCAGCTTTAGTTTGAAATCCCTGAATCAGGTTCTGAAACACAGTAATTCTAGTGGCTCCTTCAGTAGGTACAGCTTCTCCAGTGATTCAGTTCTTAAGAATTCTGGGACTTCGTGCATTGAGCCCTAATTTGTAACTAACAGAGACAGAACAGTTTGTTTCCTGACCCTTGCCTCACACGTTAACTAAACAAATCAATACCTTACAGGGGAAAAAGCACACCAAAAAGGACAGAAAGTGAGTGATACCACTGTCCAAGAGACTACTGAACTACTAAGTATAGGTTAGATCTTAAATACATGAGAAAAATACTAAAGAATGAGACCAAATCATTATTTTGAAATTGAATTTGATGATGATAAAAAACATTTTTTGGAGAGGTTTTTGCTATAGGGCACATGCGCTTGCCAGAAAGACAGAAACAGAAAGCGAGAAATCATTTGGAGGGATGGCCACAATGCAATCCCTTCTCCTCCATTCTCCTCTCGGGATATTGGGCATGCACACACACGCGCTCAGCGTGAGTTTAGGCCACTAGGTTCAGGACGCGAACCGCGGTCAACTACATGGGAGTCCAGCAATACATACATTATGCCAACTGCTGTTACCTGATGATAAAATTTTTAAGTCCCTGGATCCAGGGTTCATTAAACAAAGAAATATTTATTTGTACAACGTACATATCACCCCAAGTTTGATCTCCAAATAGTAATTGTGATCTATGAATAGTAATTTTAGATTACATCCTATACCTAGTAAGCAACAAACAAGTCCCTTACAGTCATTTGAAGTACTTATAGTAAACCCTTCAGCTTGACTTAAATTCCAAACTTTGTCCTCTAAGATAAGCAGCAGCTGGAACCTTTGCTGGGTTCTTTTAGCCGTTGTTGGGTTGCCTGCAGTATGTTCCACATATAGCTCAGCCTGTGAAATGGGCAAGGTTTTAACAAAACACTTGTGGCTTCCTCTTCTCAGATCTCTTTTTCCCCCTTTCCACCTGCTGTGGTTACCATGACCTCTGCACTAGGGGTCATTAAGCTATATGTAGTTTTCTATCTAAGTTTAAGGGTCACAACATGATGCCGACTGGCTATAAAAATAGCACACCTACCAGGGCTGTTTTACTTTCACAAGTGTGAACTAACACCCACTTCTCCCTAGTTTTTCTGCTACTCGGTGCTCTTTAGACTGTCTCTGGCATTTCATATTTTGCTCCACGTTTAATATGACTGTGGGAAGACTAGTTTGATAGGAACTATTCTGTCATCACAGGAAGAACACTGATTGGCTTACTCTAGAACAGAAACTAAATTCATAGCTTTGTCCCTAATTTCCTTATCACGAAAATAATTCTCCAGTCCTCTAAGGCTGGTTCAAGTCTCTCATTCTTCATTCATTCAGAAGTAGGACAGTGGGTTGGTATTTATGTATGTTTTAGAAGAAGACAACTGGGAGCCAGTTAGGAGGTCAGTGGTTAAGCCCTTTGCACTGGGAGCCAGACTCCATAGATCGAATCTTGGCCCCAGTGACTAGAAAAACGCTGGCCATGTTTGCGCACATGTCCAAAATCCTCACAGCATAGAAAAGTACACGTGACCAAGCCCGCTGAGGGTGCCTTCTCCCTCTCTATCTTCCTCTCTCTCTCTGGTGTATGCAAATACTCTCTGGCAATGAAGAAGAAAAAAAGGAAGAAGAAGGTGGGGGAGAGATGAGAGGGAGGAGAAATTAGGAGGACTACAGAAATCTAAAGATTTGACATCCATCTTTTGCAAATCAATCTCGCAACTCCAGAACCCAGGTGTTTTGAGGTTATTCACACAGAGTGAATTTCCCAGAGATTCTTTTATGCATAAAAATCCTCCAAATTCTGTCATATTGTTAGAGAAGAATGGAATTGCCTTTAGTGTATTTGTAAATACAAAAAAGGGGTACATATGTTAAGAGAGATTTTTCACTAGTATAACCAAAGCAGGAAATCTCAGTTACCTAAGATGCCTAATAAATATTCTATACAACAATCAGTTAGAGAAATCTATTTATATAAATATTATCAGCATATGAAGAGTAGTCGTGAAGAAGTTCCTTCAAATTAACTCCATTCTTTGATCTAGTATTTTATGTCAGCAAAAACTGAATATAAAACAAATTGACAAAGTAAACTCCCAGCAGGACTTTTATATAAACTTCAATAATAAAAGAATTAAATCAGAGTCAGTGACAGAACAGACACATTATTATTCCTTATTCTCCTGCTTCTTCCTCTGGAGGAGCTAGGACCAGGGGTGTGTCACCAAGCCTGGTTCTTTCAGTCAGGGTCTCACTATACTGTCCAAACTGGTCACAAACTCCTGATTCTCCTGTTTCAGTCTCCTGAGTAGTTGGGATTACAGGTGCTCACCACTAAGCCCAGCTTTGAGGGGTGGCCAGGAATTGAATCAGGGCCTCCCACACGGCCTCCATCTGCCAAGTAGCAGCATCAACCAGCATGTGCTAGCATAGCTCACCCATCCTTTGCTCCTACTGATTTATTTCAAGCTATGAAACCTCAAATTTGATACCTGTTCATAAAAAAAATAAAAAATAAAAGAAATTGGCTAGCTTTTGTCCCTGGTTCCTGGAAGAAAGTTTCTAAAATTTTTGGAATTCCTGCAGTAATCAGGGTATCTTCGATATTAATAATTCCTTGATTCACACCAGAGTTTCTACTAACAAGACGGCTCTTGATGGGGGCTAGTCACAAAAAAGAACAACCATTAAATTAGAGAGTTGGGGGCTTTGAACCAACCCTTCTGAGAAAAGGGAGCCAGGTTAATGATGAAGTTCAACTGGTTCAATTAGTCATGTCTACCTACTGAAATCAATGAAAACACTGGACACTAAAGCCTAGCAGAGCCTGGTTGGTAAACACACTGATGCACCAGGAGGGAGATGTGCTGTTAGTCCACAGGCAGAGGGCATGGAAGCACTACATTTGGGGCTGTCCCAGACCTTACCCTCCAAGTCTCATTTGACTGGTCCTAATCTGTATTCTTTAAAATATAACCCCAATCGGGGCTAGCAAGTGGTATGGTGGTTAAGGGCACTGGACTCCCACATGGCCGGCCAACTGCGGTTCGAGTCCTGGACCTGGCGGCATGCTTTTTCACTTTCTCTCTCTCTTTCTCACTATGTCCCTCTCTGGTCAAATTAAAATAAATAAATAATAAATAAAGTCAAATAAAATAATTCTTTTTAAATATAGATATAGAATCACAATCATATGACTTCCTGAGGCCTGTACTTTCTAATAAATTACCATCCCTACGAGAAACTATAGGAACCCTTTTGGATATCTAGTCTGTTGGGTCTAAGCCCTTACCTTCTGGGGTCTGCACTAATTCTCCGTGGTCAGTGTCAAAAGAGAACTATAATACTCCAGTTGATGTGAAAAAAAAGATTATAAAGGATAAGCTTTTATTTACAAGAGAAAAACAAATTAAAACCTTCCTTTTGTATTGTCTGGAATAGCTTACAATAGTGTATATCTATTAATTTATCTGTCACCAAAATAGCGCTTCACCTAAAAGAAAGGACTGACTCGTGTACAAAGTGTTTACAATCTTATATGAAACTGAAGTTTAACATTAATTTGTATCTTTAAGTTACTGACATAAACATCATCTGTATTTTAATACATGTGAAATTGCAACTAAAATTTATGTTGCCAATATTTTCTGAATGAACTGAATGGTTTTTGCTAGGAAAAAAAAAAAAAGAAAAGGAGCCAGAAGGGCCATATTCCCTCAAAGGACTCCAGAGGAGAATTTGCTTGCCTCTTCCAGTACCATGTAGCTACCAACATTCTTTGACTTGTCACCACATCATTCCAACCTCTGCTCCCATTTTTACATCACTTTCTGCTCCACTGTATTAAATCTCCTCTGCTTCACTCTCCTCAGCATATTTGTTAATACATTTACCACCCACTAAATAATCTATAATAATCTCCCCATTTCAAGATCTTTAATTTATATCTGCAAAATCCCTTTTGCCATATAACATCTACATTTCCATGGATTAGGATGTGAATATCTTTGGAGACCATTACTTAGCCTGGCACTACACAGTTCATCTTAGAAATATTAGATGTGCATAATAAATTCATTAGAATACTGAATATTACAGTTAATATGTTTTTCTCATAATTAGTCAACAAATTATTATTACTGAATGCCCCTGGCTACTGGGAAATAACTTTTCATGTTTTCTTCTCATTGTGAATGACATTCATCAGTCTGCATTTTTAAGAAGGGACTTTAAAAAGTTTGTGGGAAATGGAAATAAAATATGAGTTACTTTGGTGAAAATGTTGAAATCCATCATAGTTTTTTTTTTTTTTAAGTCTATTTCTTCCATGAATAAGAGAGAGTTACCCTTCAGCAGATTTTTGATATCACAATCCACTCCCAGCCTCAGTCAACCCTGGATCCTGGGTACATACGTGCCCACTATACTCGGGGGTCTCTGGACTTGAACCAGGAACCTTCCCATGTGAGACTGCCTCACAGAGCACTGCATTTTACTGCTCTGCCACTGTCTGGCTCTCCATAGTTTTTTCACAATATACATTTCCCAGGTATGTTCTGAAGACCCCTTTATATCTTTCAGACATTCTTGAAGGTTCTGGTGGAAAACTTAATATCCATAACAGCTGACAAAGAGTGTGAAAATGACAGTGCTAAAGATGACTTTGAGTGCTATATTAGTCTGTCAGGGCTGCTATGAAAAAGCAACACAGAGGCCAGAAGGTAGCCTGGTTAAAGCACTGTATCCCACAAAGCCAATTCCATGGTTTGAGTCCCAGACCTGGTGGCTTGAAAAACATGCCATGCACATGTGTGTGCATGCCCCAAATCCCAAGAGAACGGAAGAGAATGGATTGTGACATGGCCATCCCTCCTGAAGGATGATTTCTCACTCTCTTCCCCTCTCTGTGTCTCTGACGAGTGCACGTGCCCTATGGCAAAAATCTTAAAGAGAAAAAAGGCACACTGAACATCTTAAATATGGCAATTTTGTGACATACAGCTAACACACTATTTAAAGGAAAATTTATAGATCTAAGCATCTGGGTTAGAAAAGACAACAGGTGGGCTAACCAGTGGCATGGCAGCTAAGGTGGCTGAATCTCACATGGCCTGTCTGTTCAAGTTCCAGATCCAGTCACTTGAAAAATACACGGGATGCATGTGCATGCAAGCCAAAAATCCCAAAAGGAGAAATGGACAAAAGGGACTGTAGCATAACCAACCCCTACAGAGGCTGCTTTCTCACTTTCTCTCTCTCTATCCCCAGCAAGTATGTGTGTCATGCACCATCTAGCAAATTTTAAAAAAAAGAAAGTGGAGGAAAAAAAAGAGACAAGTCACAAGTCAATGGCCTTGATTTTTCACCTTAAGAAAGTATAAAATAAGTACAAATTAATCCAAAGATAAGCAAAAAAGAAAAAAGAAATAATGAAGATCAAAATAAAAAAATCAATACAACAAAACAAAAATACAAATATCTATAAAACCAAAAGCTAAATTTAGGAAATCAATAAACTTGATAAACTTGGGGCCAGCAGTTAGCGTAATGGCTATGTCGCTGGACTCCCACGTAGTCAACCACGGTTCGAGTCCCGGACGCGGTGGCTTAACCTCACACCGGGCATGTGTGCGTGCGTGCCCAAAATCCCGAGAATGGAGGAGAAGGGATTGCGGCGTGGCCATCCCCACTGGGGGGTGATTTCTCACTTTCTGTCTCTCTGTCTCTCTCTGTCTGTCTGGCGAGCACACGTGCCCTATAGCAAAAACCTCTCAAAAAAAATAATAAAGAAAAAAAAATAAACTTGATAAACTAGCCATACTATTAAGTTTTTTTAAAAAATAAAATACCAATTACCAGTTTCAAGAATGCATAAAGGGGGACCAGCAATTAGCGTACTGGCTGTCGCTGGACTCCCATGTAGTCGACTGAGATTCGTGTCCCAGAACCGGTGGCTTAAAACTCACGCCGGGCGCGTGTGCATGCGTGCCCAAGATCCCGAGAGGAGAACAGAAGAGAAGGGATTGTGGCGTGGCCATTCCCCTCGGGGGGGGGGGGTGATTTCTCGCTTTCTGTCTCTCTGTCTTTCTCTTTCTGGTGAGTGCACGCACCCTATAGCAAAAATCTCTCCAAAAAAAGAATGAATAAAATAAAATCACTACAGATTCTACAGATATTAAAAGACTAAGAAATTATTATGAAACAATTAGGTAAAATAATTAAATTGCTGGAAAAACAAAAAGTTCACTCAAGAACAAACAGCTAAACAGGACAGACTTGGTATCTACTAAAAAAAATAAAATAAAATATATAGCTAAAAACCTTCCCAAATGAACTCTAAGTCCAGAAGGAATACTGCCCAATATTTTCTATAAAACTGTATTATACCAGAACCCAAACCAAAGACATAAGAAAACTATAAACTAATAATCCTTAAAAACCTAGAAGCAAAATTCTTAACAAAATGCAAACACATTAAGTCTAACAATCCATGAATTTAATAACACACCACAGTCAGAGAAGTATATCCCAGGAAAACAAGCTTGGTTTGACATACAAACAATAAAAACAAAAATCAATGTAATTTACCATATTAACAGACTAAAACATGTATGGTCATTTCACCAGCACAAAAAAAATCATTTAATAAAAGTCTATCTTCCATTCCTGGTAAGAATCCTCAGCAAACGGAGACTAGATAGTATACCACTTTGGAAAACAATCTGTTTCTTACACAGTTAAAGACACCTGCTATATAAACCATCCATTCCACTTGGCAGTATTTATCCAAAAGAAATAAAAGCATAGGACTATATAAGGATTTGTAAACAAATGTTGACAGAATTTGTTTATCATAACACAAACATGAAAGCAAGCCAGATTTCCATTAACATGTGACCAAATAAACAAAATGTGTAACAATGGCAACCACTTGGCATAAATATGAGTAAGAATTACTTTTACAAGCAACAGGAATGAATCCAAAACAATCATGCTGAGTGTAAGAAGCCAGGCAAAAAAAAATAACATATGCCACACGATTCCATTTATATTAAATTCTAGAAAATGTAAAGAATCTATAGTAACAGAAAGCCTGAGCAAGTGGAAAGAAAGATTACAAAAATGTATGAGGAAATTTGGAGAGGGTGTTATTGTGAAGTGTTGATGGTCTCATGGATTCATATGTATGTCAAAACTTATAAAAACTGTATGTGCAACTATTTATCTCCAAAAAAAGATCTTAAAACTAGAGTAGGATAATGGTGATAATCATACAACATGAATGTACTTAATATCATGAAAGCATACACTTAAACATGGTTAAAATAACCAATTTAATAATTTTACCTAGATTAAAAATAATAATAATAAAGGAAGCTTGTTGAACTCAAAACTTAAGCTAAAAGTGATACAGACGACAGTCGTTAAGAAAATAACTAAAAATCCATACTTCCAGGCTATCTACTTTTTGACATATGCTTCCATTTGATTAAATGGAACTGAAAGTTTTTGACAAGCCATTACCTGTGAGATATGATTGATGGAAGACTCCATTCTCCGAAGCTGAGAAGCTTGGATATCCAGCAACTGGAGTACATTGTTGGCCAATGCATTTATTTGATAAGCAACACTAGCTAGAGATTGAGTCGTGTTGGCTTTGGTCTCTTCTAAAGCTTCTCTCTTGTCTGTAGCCTATAATAAGAACAAAAGCAATATATAATTAGGTTAACATACAGTAAACATAATATTCTATAGAAAGGCAAAGTTACATTTTTAAATAAGAAAGCCCAGTTCAATCAAGAAACTTATTGTACCAATCTGACAATAGTTTCAGGACACTGGATTAAGCCATAGCAGAAATTCCTTCCTGCCAACTGAGAACCAGCCTCTCCGGAGTAGCCCATCCACTGAGATACAATAGAGGAGCCATCAGGTAATAGAATCACAGTGTCCAAGGCACACTAACAGTTGGTTCTTCTTGCCTACATCCCCTCCATCACCAATTCATTGCATTGTATTTTTAGCATCTTATTATCAGCCTCTAGTTTCCAACTCACTAACAATAATGTAGACTAAATCAATTTCACCCTAGCAATACCTCCTTATATACAGGAGAAATGTTCTAAGACTACTCCCCCAGTGAATGCCTGAAATCCCAGATAGTACTAAACTCTATATGATACACTACTAACACTATACTATATACAAAAAAAAAAACCCCACTATATTTTTACAATGTATCAACAATGACGTTTAATTTATACACAGAAGGTTAAAAGCAACTAATAATAAAATAGAACAATGATAACATCTTGTAATAGAAGTTATATAAATGTGGTATCTCTCTCTTGAAATGTCATATTCTATTGTACTCACTATTTTCAGATCATAGTTAATGGCAGCAACTGAAACCACAGAAAGCAAAATTACAGATAATAGAGGAATACCTGTATTTGTTTCTAGTAATTAACATCGGAAATCTAACCTCCCTATTTGTTATGATCAAGCCTTTCATCCCAAGAACTACTATGGATTCTACTCCCAATCCATTACACTTCCTTTTTCCCAAACTCCTATACATAACTCAGGTCAGGGGACAACTCCTCAAAGAGAAGCCAACATCAAATGAAAAGTGATAAATTGCATGCATATATGGAAGAAGAGGAATCAACAACTCATACCACAAAGGGTAAATATCACTAATATGTAATTTAAAAATGAGGAAAATGGCCAAGAATATAATATTAAAAAAAGGAATAGGAATCTAACAATTCACAAAAAAGGCAATGCGGCTACTCTTAACCATTTGAAAAGATGTTCTACTTCAGCTGCAGTAGAAAAGAAATGCAAATATAAACTAATGAGGGATACCATTTCTCACCTATTAGCAAATACACAAGACTATTAAGGGATTCGGCAAAGTTGTGGAGAAAGACACACTGCTAGTGCTATCCAGCAAACCTACATCTAAGTTTACTTTTTGATCCAGTAAAGCTCACTTTTAGAAAACTATCTCAAAGAATCACTGGCAAAAATACAAAAAAGGTATGCACACAGTTATTCATTATAGCACTATCTGTAATAGCAGAAGTCTGGAAACAATCCATACAACCATAAATCAAGAACTGGTTGAATAAATTATATCTCTACACAATGCTATAATACATAAAATAGATATAACCAGGATTCACTCTGCTTCCCATACACAGTGCTTAACCACTATGTAACAGGATCAGTCTCTGATGTCTTTTTATAATAATTTACATATAGGGGGCAGCAAGTGGTATGGTGATTGGGGTGCTGGATCTTCACATGGCCAACCGCAGTTTGAGTCCTAGACCTGACGGCGGCCTGCTTCTTCACTTTCCCTTTCCTTCTCTGGTCAAATCTTTAAAAATAATAATAAAATTAAACAAATAATTATTTAAATATTAATAATAAAAATTTACATATAGAGGGAGAAAATAAATAAGTTACCAGAACATGTACAGAAGACAGAATTCTTTTTTTTTCTTTTTTTGTTTTGGAGAGGTTTTTGCTATAGGGTTCGTGCACTCGCCAGACAGACAGAGACAGACAGAGAGACAGAAAGTGAGAAATCACCCCCCAGGGGGGATTGCCACGCCACAATCCCTTCTCCTCCATTCTCCTCTCAGGATCTTGGGCACGCACACACACACGCCCGGCGTGAGTTTAAGCCACCAGGTCTGGGATGCAAACCACAGTCGACTACATGGGAGTCCAGCGACACAGCCATTACACAACTGCTGGTCCCAAGACAGAATTCTTTAAACATATCTTGTTTCATTGAATTGCTCTTTGGAACTATGTAAATAATGTATACCATTATGAAAAAAATATATATTTTAAAAAGGAATTCCTCCAAATTAAACATAAATTAACTAAATGAACCTGTGCGTTCAATTAGAAACTTAACCAGAGAGAAGTTACTCTAAAAGAGTCTTCATAGTACAGTAATTTGATTATACATTCCCAAAGGAATTTATCCTTAAAACAAAAATAACTGAAAGATGGGGAGAAAAATTGAAACTCCTTTTGGTATCTTTATTGCTGGTCATAGGATTAAAATTATTATCCTGAGACTAATGTTTGTGTAGCCTAAGATACATCGAATCATAATCATGTCTTATGTCATTGAGAACTGTGATTTCTGGCATGGTTCAAAAAGAGATTCTGGTGTGAAAATAATCAAATTAAGAAAAAACCCTGTAGTTCTGGATCTAAACAGAAAGCATGAGCACATTGTAGTTAACATATTTTAATGCCCTAGCTCTACCCAATGAAAAAAAGTCTAAAATAATGATTGTCTAATAGCCATGAAGCAACCACAACCTTTACATAGACTGTGATCTTAATACCATCTATAAGAAGAACCAGGACTCCTAACTTGTTATAGGTCTAGGCCAGTAAATGTACACGATGGACTTAGAACACCACGTATATCAAAAATGTGGTCATGGGAACCAGCAGTTAGCATAATGGCTATGTCACTGGACTCCCACGTAGTCGACCGTGGTTTGCATCCTAGACCTGGTGGCTTAAAACTCACACCGGGCGCGTGTGCGTGTGTGCCCAAGATCCCAAGAGGAGAATGAAGGAGAAGGGACTGTGGCGTGACCATCCCCCCGGGGGGTGATTTCTCGCTTTCTGTCTCAATGTCTCTCTCTGTCTGTCTGGTGAGCGCACGCGCCCTGTAGCAAAAACCTCTTAAAAAAAAAAAAATGTGGTCACAACATGGTGACTAGTTAATAATACTGTAGTACCACTTGAAAATTGTCAGGGCTGGCAGGTGGCATGGTAGTTAAAGGCGCTAGACTCGCACATGTCTGACCAGAGTTCAAGTCCTGGACCTGGTGGCTTGCTTTCTTGCTCTTTCTCTCTATCTCTCACTCTGGTCAAATTAAAAATAACAATAATGATAAAATAATTCTTAAAAGAAAACTGCAGTTATACACACACACTTTTTTTTTTTAATTTTTGCCAGAGGTCACATGTACTCAGGAAGACAGAGAAAGGGAAAGTGAGAAAACATGTACCACAGGGTATGATCACACTGCAATCCCTCCTCCTCCATCTCTCCCTTCTTTCAGGATTTTGGTCATACACACACATATGCCCAACATGTTTCTCAAGCCACTGAGTATAGGACTTGAACCGTGTCATCAGCCATATGGAATCTAACTACCACAGTTTGGCCCAAGAGTAAGTTTTAAGCTTATGACCAAAACAAATAAAAGTATGTGAAGTTATGCATGTTAATTAACTTAATTTAGCCATTCTACAATGTATACATGTTTCAAAAAATCATGCTACACTCCATAATTATATATTATTTTTATTTGTAAATTAAAATAAACAAAAAAAGTCATCAAGAACTATTCTAGTGTCATTTCAAAGCATCTTAGGAGTAGGGACTAGGTGGCATGGTGGTTAAGGGCACTGGACTCCCACATGGCCAACCATCCGTGGGTTTGAGTCCCCGACCTGGCAGCTTTTTTTTTTTCTCTCCGCCTGATTAAAAAAAAAAAAAAAGGAAACCAGCAGTTAGCGTAATGGCTATGTCGCTGGACTCCCACGTAGTCGACCACGGTTCGCATCCCGGACCCAGTGGCTTAAAATTAAAACTCATGCTGGGCGTGTGTGTGTATGTGCCCAAGATCCCGAGAGGAGAATGGAGAAGGGATTGTGGCGTGACCATCCCCCTGGGGGGTGATTTCTCGCTTTCTGTCTCTATGTCTGTCTGGTGAGCACACGCATCCTATAGCGAAAATCTCTCCAAAAAAAAAAAAAAAACACACGCACACACAATCACATATGTATATATACAATTCTTTACATTAAAAAAAAAAGCCTTACAAATCAAACTGAATAAGTTACCAAAGGCCGAAAATGAGACAATGTAAGCATCAATAAGGATAATTACAATAGAATAAAATACACAAAATGTCTAAATCCAAGAATTCATAACATTATTGAAAAATAAAAAATAAACCAAATAAGTCACTGACCCCTTTTAGAGAATGCTAGGGATCATCCCATTTTCCTCAGATGGAAGAGAAAAGAATGGCATTACTAAAGTATGAAGTACATACAATAAAATATAAAGTTTTTCCAGTATAAAATCCGACGGGTTTTGGCAAACACATAGTGGTACAGTAGTGTAACCACCACCATAATCAGGATAAAGGACATTTCTCTCATACCCTTTACAGTCAGCTCTCTCGTCCCCATTCTCTGGATTCTCTTTTTTATCACTATAGTTTTGCCTCTGTCTATTTTTTATTGCCAGAGGGCACGTGCATTTACCAGAGAAAGAGAGAGGAGAGAGAAAGCACTCCCAATCAATCAATATAATTTCTCAATCAATCAATCATGGCGTATGGTCATGCTGCAATCCCTTCTCCATTTCTCCATCCTGATTTGGGGAATGGATCTACATATGCTCAGTATATTTTTAAAGCTTTTGGGGCGAGGACTCAGATTGTGGTTGGCCATATGGGGTCAGATTTCCTTAATCACTAGGCTATGGGGCTGACCCAGTTTTGCCTTTTCTGGAATCTCATACAAATCTAATAAAAATTGGGGACCAGCAGATGGTGTAATGGTTATGTCACTGAACTCTCACATAATTGATAGTGGTTCAAGTCCCAGACCCGGCAGCTAAAACTCACTTCAGGTATGTGTGCATGCATGCTCAAGATTCCAAAAGGAGAATGGAGAAGGGATTACAGCATGGCCATCCCCCTAGGAGGGTGATTTCTCACTTTTTGTCTGTCTCTGTCTCTCCAGTGAGTGTATGCACCCTATAGCAAAAATTTCTCAATCGTATTTTTGAAAGTGGAATCAAAACTATAGGGTGTTTTGAATTTGGCTTCTTTCACTTAGTATAATGTATTTGAGAGTCATTCTTGCTAAATCATTTTTGAGGTTTTTTTAATTATTTAATTTTATGTATTGATATTATTATTATTATTTAATTTGCATGGGTACTCACCAGAGAAAGAAATGAGAAAGCAAGCCACCAGTCCAGGACTCAAACCGTGGTGAGCCATGTGGAAGTCCAATGTCTTAACCATCACACCACTTGCTGACCCCAGTAGTGTTTTATTATATGTCTATAACACAACTTGTTTATCCATTCATGGACATTTAATTTATGGATATTTGGGTTGTTTCCAGTTCTGGGCTACCTTGAATATGCAGGTACTTCAAAAAGTTCTTGAAAAATGGAATTTAAGTATGATATGAGTTTATTTTAGTACAGAAAATTTTTGAAGTCTATGTAGTTTCTTTATAATATGCATTTTCCATTAACTTTTTGAAGACCTCCCTCATATCTGAGTACAAACAAGTCTTTGTTAGGACATATGTTTTCACTTGTCTTAGATACTACCTAGGATGGAACACAAATGCTGAGTCATATGATAATTTAAGTGTACATTTAACATTATGAGAAAACTGCAAAATTACTTCCCAAAGTTCTGGTATTATTTAGCATTCCTACTAGGAATGTATGATAACTCTAGTTGCTCCACCACTTGATATATTCAGTCTTTTAAATTTTAACCAATCTAATAGATATATAGTAGTATCTCATAACAGTTTTAATTTCTACTTTATTATCATATCATGATGTTTTCAAGTGCTATCAATTTCTTCTTTGATAAAAATATTCAAATCTTTTGTTCATTTTTCAACTTGGCTATATCCCTTCTTACTGAGTTGAGGTCCTTATGCACACTGAATACAGGTTTTAGCAGGCAGAGTTTTGCAAAGCTTCTCCAACTCTGTAGCTTGCCTTTTCACTATTTTAGTGGTGTCTTTTGAAGAGAAACTTTTTATTTTTATAAAGTAAAATGTTATCATTACTTTTTTCATTTCACGGTTTGGTGTCCTATTTTTTAACTATTTGCCAAATAGGAAGTTAAGATATTTTTTACAGAATTATTTATTCAATTTTATTTATTCATTCATTTATTTTAATTTGACCAGAGAGAGACAGACAGAGAGAGAGAGAGAGAGCCGAGGGAAAATGGGAAAGCAAACTGCCCGGTACGGTACTCAAACCACAGTCAGCCATGTGGGAGTGTCCAGCACCTTAACCACCACACTATCTGCCAGTCCCCGGAAGTTAAGATTTTATCTCATGTTTTCTTCAAGAAGTTTTGTAATTTTTGCTTTTATATTTAGATTGAAGAGATGTATTTTTTTGTTCAATATGTGAGGTAGTGAAATAGTCAAAATTCTTTTCATACAAATGGATACCCAATTGTTTTAGCATCGTTCCATGAAAAGACTACCCTGTCCTCAATGAACTATCCTGGACTTTCACTCAAAACTCAATTGACTGCAGGCCAGCAGGTAGCATCGAGGTTAAGGTACTGGACCCCACATGGCTGGCTGCACAGTTCAGTAAGGGACCCAAAAGCTTGAAAATGACATCGGACACATGCAAATATATACCTAAGGTCCAAGAGGAGAGGAGAAGAAAAGACTATGGAGTGGCCATTACCTGGGAAGTGATTTCTCAATTTCAGCATTATCTCCCTCTCTCTCTCTCTCTCTTTTTCCCTTTCTCTGTCTGTCTGTCTGTCTGTCTCTCTCTCTCTCTCTCTGGTGAACGCACATACTTTATTAAAAAAAAACAACCGGCTGCATAAGTTTATGTCTATTTCTGGATTTTATTTTGGTTGTACCATTCATACATATATATATATATATATATACACACACACACACACACACACACACACACACACACAGAGATATAGATATATAGATATATAGATATATATATAATCAGTTATTTAATTAGGTTCTTGGCAAAAGATTTAGAACACCAATGTGTGAGGATAAACTCCATTTGTAAGGGCAAACACGAATCACAGGTAGCCCTGGAGCTGAGGAACAGCTTTGATTTTTTTGTAAAATTTGCAAGTCCACAGCTTTCTGATCAACCTTGTGCTGCTCTGAAATCTCGTATTTCTCCTTCTCTGTGTTGAAGATCTCACCTTCCTGGTGTCCGGGCTTCCGCAGTTTCTTTTTCTTGAAGTAAGCATCGGTAAGGTGCTTTGGGATTTTTACTTTGCTAATATCAATTTTCGTGGAGGTGGCAAAGACAAATTTCTGGTGTGTTCTACGCAGTGGAACTCGATTGAGAACCAGCGGTCCAGTTACAAGTAGTAAGCCACTGCTCAGTTGCTTCAGGAAAACCACTCTCTTGCCTCTGTGGCATCCAGTGAGGATGATCAAAATTACCCCAGGAGTGATGCTAGCTCGCAGCTTTCTCACAGGCTGACTGAAGGGTTTTTTGCCGTGGCTCAACAGCTTTCAAGGGACATCTTCAGTAAGATAATACGTAGGCATTTTGTGCAGTTTAACCACCCGGGTACCACCATTCTTGTCTACACCAACTGGTATTGTGACAGTCACAGAACCTTCTCCTCCTTTTTTTTTTCGATCCTGGATTTGGTGGCTGAATGTTTCCTCTTGTACATGGCCTTCCTGGAATACGTGGCAGACCGGGAGTATCTGCCAATGCCCCAGACTAGGACAGGGTTTCAGCTGCAATGGGGCTTCCCCTTCTTGAGCTTTTTAGCCTTAGGGTCACCCTTTTTAACCCTGCCACTGGCATCAGCCTTCTTGGCTTCAGGTTTCTTCTCCTTAGTATCCTGCTTTGCAGCTTTTTCACCTGCCAAAAAAAATACCATTCTCTTTAATACTCATACCAGAACAACACTGCATGGATTACTATATTGTTTTGTTTTGTTCCTCAGGGGAGATAAAAAGAGGTAAGGACAATCTTGAGGACTCCCAACCCACCTGCCACCCTGCTGGGAAATTCAGGACATCTCAAGGCCAAGGTAACTGCTATAAGTTTTAACAAGTCTTAAAGCCAGGAACTATACTGCCACTTCCCCAGGTCAGTTTCGTTTTCAAGATTGTTTTGTATAGTATAAGTCTTTGGTCCTCTCATATAAATTATATAATCAATATGTCAATTAAGAAGCCTGCTGAAATTCTGACTGGGATTGCACTGGATCCACAGATCAATTTAGGGGAAAGTGCCATCTTAACCATATTGAGTCTTCTAATGCCATGAACGCGGTAACTCCTAATACTTAGGTCTTTAAATTCTTTCAGCGAAGCTTTTTTAGTTTTCGGGTACCAGTCAGTTTGTTAAATGTATCTGTAAGTAGTCCATACTATTTTTTAAGTTTATTTATTCTGTAAGTGATAGATTACAACACTTGTGATAGGGTCTGGGACACTGATACCCCCACCTTCACCAGCCAGGGTCTTGACCAAACATATCTTCCATGTACTAGTAAGGTCTCCAGAAGTAAAGCAGCAGCCTTTCTCTGAGGACTATGAATTTCAAAGTGAAATCTGTAACAAAATTTACGTGTTGCTATTTATTTCAGGCTTATAACATCAAAAAGTTAGTCTCCTCCCTTAATACTTTTACTATGCTCTATCTTCTCTAGATTCTTTTTCAAAAAATAATTTTTAGCTGCTTTATAATATTGCCAGTGACCGTTAGGTGCCTAAATACCATCATTTTAATTCCTCCTTAATACCAAGAACCTGATTTGATTGATTGAAATTTCATTTACCAGAAGGTATGAGTGTTACATGACAAAGATGGGGTGGGGAGACACCTCTCCTTGGGAGATGGTCACCCTCAATCACTTCTCCATTTCTCCCTCCCACTGTTATTCTGGGCATGCACACACATGCTTGGCATGTTTTTCAAGTATAGGTCCAGGACTTGAACCTGCAGTTAGCCATGTGGGATCCAATCACCATTACCACCAGACCATGAGCTGTCCCTAGTGTTTATTTTAATCAGGGCATCAATGTATTGGATCCTGTTAAAAATAAGTTCAAATCCAACTTCCTCCAAACCATCTTACCAGAAATGGTAATATTACAAGTTGTAGGATTTCAGAAGAAAGGACACGACTAATTATAAGTATATCCTACTATTCCCGATTACTGATTATATATAGAGACAATATATATATATAATAACACACACACACACACACACACACACACATATGAGAGACTATAACCTCAAAATCTGTACTTTAGCTTCAAAAAGTATATTTACTTTTATAAACTCAGTTTACTTGGTTATATGATACTTTCAAGTTTTTATCCAAATTCCATTAAGAATTTAGTTTTATGATTTCTAAATAAACTCAAAATGCTATTTAAGAAAATTTATTTATAAAATTATTTATTTTAGGGACCAGCAGTTGGTGTAATGGCTATGTTGCTGGACTCCCATGTAGTCTACAATTGCTGGCTCAATATACTTTCAACTTAACTTCTAATCAAATCCCTATACTCAAATTTCTCCAACATCCAGAAGGAAAAAACCTTTAAATATCTTTTATATTATTTTGTATGATCCAAGGTCCATCAAAGATTACTCACAGCTGCTTAAGAACAGTCATGTCTATTAAGTTTCCTTAAATGTAGAAGTGCCATTAACACTAATCTTGTTTTTGAAAACAGAGACATGATTTTTAAAATGCAGACCAAGTATTTTAAAGAACATCCTATAATCTGGATTTATCTGATTTTTCCCTAATGGTTAAATTCAGATTAAACACAGTGGCAAGAATATTACATAGGTGATGCTATGAAGTTCCCACTACAGGCGACACATTATGTTTTAAAATAATGCTCTACAGTATTTCTACAATTTTCTTCCAAACTGCTAACACTAATTCTGCTAACTTAGATACTAATACTTCCATGATTTTACAAGAAATGTGAAAAAAAAAAAAAGTTTTAAGACAAAAACCAGGACTCAATTCTTTCCTTAAATGGTTTCTTGACCAAAATGTCAAGGTTGCAACAATTCAGTTACACCACCAAAAAAAAAAAAAAAAAAAAAGTGCATGAGCACAGGCAATAACAAATATGCCATGACTGCTAACTGCCAGAGAGCTTCTCAGGGCCACTGTGAATTGTAAAGTGCATCCCAATTTCAGAGATATTAAGGGAGAAAGAACAGGGCTGGCAGGTGGCATGGTGGTTAAGGGCATTGGACTCCCACATGGCCGACCTCGGTTCGAGTTCTGGACCTGGCAAGTTGCTTTCTCAAACTACCTCTCCCCCCCCCACTCTGTCTTTCTCTGGTCAAATTAAAATAAATACATGAATAAATAAAAAATAAAATAATTATTTTTAAAAAGGGGGGAAGAAGGGCAGTTCTCAAATCCAATGTATAAAGTATATTAAGAAACAGGCTTAAGGGCCTTTTTAACAATAAAAAAATGCTGATGATTTAAGAGTATAAAATATCAAGGTCTAATACCTGTTATCACAAAGAATTTTATATGCCATAAAGTACACAAAAACAAAACATCTACTTGCTAAAGATCAACTTGACAGTTTGGCTGGTTTGAGATCTGAAAAACCATAAGAAAAATCCATACCCATTCTGTGGCAAGGGATGAGACGAGGAGGGGGGGAAGAGCACGCAGGCCAGTGCTTGTTCATTACAAACAAATAAACCTGTTAGTCATGGAGCCCTGGGGATTAGGGTACACATGTATTCAATGCCTAACCACTTTTAAAAGGACCTCATTTTCTCCAGCAGAATTCCCATTTCAATAAAAGTGCAAACTAAAGAAAAAGAAATCCTACCAGGTTATGACAAGCATCCAGCAAAACGCATAATACATTTTTTGCATAACAATCGAGGTTGAGACCTTTCAACACAGGCTTTAACACAACGCCTCCCTACCCCCCTCCACTGAAGCAGTTGGTAACCGGCCTAGGAGCTCTTTCACTCCCAGCAACAGCGAGGGGAAGTCTGCTGCCACTGTGTCACAGTTTCGCAGACAGGAATGGAAGTTGTGCCACACTCTCTGCTTCAAGTAGAGAGCTAACATAAGATAATCAACTGCTAGAATACTTTTTATATGAAATTTCCAATTTAACCATAATGAAGACTATGTTTTTAAATGTACACAGGTCTACTTATATCCCTAGGGCATTTCCAATAACTAGATAATCAGCCTCTGAAATTTTAAGTTTTACCATAATTATAGACTAAGTTAATGGCACTTTTCCTAAACTAACTCTTTTGCCATTCTGTATCATAAAAAAAGGCTTAATGCAAACCTGGGAAAACCCAGTTCTAGAAAGAACAACTACTCTTAAATACATAATTAACTATGTGTTTAATACTCAAAGAAAAGAGCTATCTCATTTTTAGTCCAAGACATTTCCTTCCCTCCACTAACGTCTTCTGTGACCAGTCATATCTACTTATCTACTCCCACTTCTAATCACACTCCTTTCAGATCCATAATGAATCAGCATCAAAATATTAGCTACGGTCGCAGTTCCTACATCTCTATCCACATTCTTCCTTCGAAGCAAAATGAAAAACTAACAAGGTGAACCACTGGAAGCTTTCAGGAGAATTTCCCTGCACCATTGTCCCCAGGGTCATCTTCTGATCGTGGCTTGCTGCTGTACACGTCTTCTTTGGGGTGGTAGCGCCAGCATATGATATAAAGCCTTCTGTAAACTGGGACTAAGTTTTTTCCTCCTAAGTCAAATGGAACCCCTTATGAGCTGAGAGTGACTACACAAAGTAGCCAGTGTGTGAATCAGAGAGAAGGTGTATAAATACACAGTAATAAAAACAAGTTATGGGACCAACAAATGGCATAATGGTTCATCGCTGAACTGCCAAATACTCGACTGCTGTTCAAGTTCTGCACCCAGTGGCTTAAAACTCACATTGGGCACATTTGTGTGTGCATGCCCAAAATCCTGAGAAGAGAATGGAGGAGAAGGGATTGTGATATGGCCATCCCCCCAAGGGGTGATTTCTCACTTTGTTTCTCTCCCTCTCCAGCAAGCGCACACACCCTAAAGCAAACAATTATGTATACATACACATAAACAGAAAAGGTCTAGAAAAAACTGTATCTCTATACTGGTGGTTATTTGTGGATGGTAAAATAAAGGTGGTTTTTAACATTCCTTATATTTTCTTTTTTTCATAATTTTTTAAAATTTTTTAAATTAATTAATTTACATTCATTCCCTGAGCATCGTCACAGCATACAAAATGTGATTTCCCATCTAGAATATTCTGTATAGTGACTTAATCGTACATGTTATCATCTATAATTTTCCATTTCTAGGGACCAGCAGTTGGCATAATTAATGGCTATGTCGCTGGAATCCCATGGAGTCGACCGCTGTTCGAGTCCCAAACCCAGTGAATTAAACTCACACCGGGCATGTGTGCATGCATGCCCAAGATCCCAAGAGGAGAATGGAGGATAAGGGATTGCAGCGGGGCCATCCCCCCTAGGGGGTGATTTCTCACTTTCTGTCTGTCTCTGTCTTTCTGATGCATGCACGTGCCCTATAGCAAAAACCTCTCCAAAAAAAAAAAAGTAACAACTTTCCATTTCTAGTTTCATATATATACACACATACATATAAATATGTATGTACGTGTGTATATATATATATATAAACAAAAGAGAGAGACATAGAGACAGAAAGCGAGAAATCACCCCCCAAAGGGGATGGTCACGCTGCAATCCCTTCTCCTCTATTCTCCTCTTGGGATCTTGGGCACGCACGCACACACACCCGGCGTGAGTTCTAAGCCACCGGGTCCGAGACGCGAACCGCGGTCAACTACGTGGGAGTCCAGCGACATAGCCATTATACCAACTGCTGGTTCCCGACATTTTTTTTTTTTTGGAGAGGTTTTTGCTATAGGGCTCATGCACTCACCAGAAAGACAGAGAGAGACAGAGACAGAAAGCGAAAAATCAGCCCCCAGGGAGGATGGCCATGTCACAATCCCTTCTCCTCCATTCTCCTCACAAGGTCTTGGGCATGCACGCACACGTGCCCGGCGTGCGTTTAAGCCACCAGGTGCAGGACTCGAACCGCAGTCGACTACATGGGAGTCCAGTGACATAATCATTATGCCAACTGCTGGTCCCTGATTCACAAAATTTTTAAAATAATCTAACTACTTTCAATAGCAAGTTAAGATGGTGTATATGTATCTGTGAATACATGTCTGTAGGTGTGAAACTGAGAATGAATATACTATAAAGTAGCACCTAGCTGATGCTCTATAGCGTACTGAGGTCATTAAATAGGTATTTTTTAATATATTTTTTAATTTCAAGAAAAGCAGTTTTAGCTTTTAATAAATCAAAGAAATAGTAAGGAACTTTGCTTAAAACTTAAAGCCAGGAAACAGGTTAGGATTCTGTTCAAATAGTAGGTACATGAACCTACAGGCAGTTCAAGACAGGACCAAAAATCCTTAAAACTGGAAAACAAAGCCTAGAAGAAAATCAGAAGCAATGTTTTAGTCAAAAGTCATAAAATGCTATTTCACCAGTTCACTGTCATGTACTCAATCTATCTTCTGTTGTGGTCAATTAAATTCTGGGATATAATATTCAATTCCAGACTTGTCCCTACCATTACGTTGGCCACTTTCTTAGTTTTTGAACTCTTATTTCTGTGTATCTGTATTTAATTATCCTGGTATAGCACTCCCTTCAGAACTTCTTGGAGAGTTGGTGTGGTGTTGGTAAATTCTTTCAGGTTTTGTTTATCTGAGAATGTTCTTGTCTCTTCTTCCCATATGAAGGATAATCTTGCCAGGTACAGTATTCTTGGTTGAAATTACTTTTCCCTTAACATTTTGAATATATTTTCCCATTCTTTCCTCACTTGCTTTGTTTCCGATGAGAGATCCTACTGTTAGCCTGATGGGATATCCCTTGTAGCTAACTTTTCATTTATCTTTTGCCAATTTTAGTACCTTATCTCTGTGGTTTTGTTTAATCTGGCTATAACATGTCTTGGAGACGATTTTTATGAGTTGATTCTATTTGGGGTGCTTTGTATTTCTTGGGACTAAATTTCGGAATGCCTGTCTAGGTTTGGAAAGTTTACTTCCAGGATTTCATGGAATAGATTTTCAATGCTCTTATGAGTCTCTTCACCTTCTGGGAAATGCAGTCATCCAGACGTTTGGACATTTGATGATACATTTCTTGTATATAGCCATTATACCAACCGCTGGTCCTGTCTCTGTTTTTATCCTTAATTTCTTATATATATTATTCTCATTTTGGGGGGCAATTTTCTAAGTCTTTGTGGTGAATTTTTCTAGGCCAGTGATTCTATCTTCTACATCTGACATTCAATTCTATAAATTCATAGATTCTGTATGATCTGTCTGCTCTTAATACTTTCAAGGGAGGTTTTGACTTCCTATATTATAGCCTTCATCTCTAACAGGATCATTCAATCCTTTTTTATAGTGTGTATTTCCTCTTTTAGATCTTGGGAGAATTTCCTCACCTCCTGGAACTTGTCAGCTCCTTTCTCCTGCCTCTTCTGCAGTTCACCGTCTCTCTTCTCTTCTGTTTCTGTTAGCTTTGTCACTCTGAATACTCTAAATTCTTTTATGGACATTTCCATGAGTTTCATTGTACTGTCTGAGGATGAAGAGGAGTTATTCTTTTCCTTTGGAGGAAAGGTATTTCCTTGCTTTCCCATATTTCTTGTGACCCTGCGGTCACTTCTAGTCATTTGATGGATGATGCGTTTCTTCCTAATTCTTGAAGTTCAGTCTGACCATTCAGAGGCATACAGGAGGAGGTGATCTGCAATGTCTCTTCTGTTCCATTTTTACTGTTTGTGCATCAGATTCAGTGGGACTAGACAAATATTCTGACCCTAATCATATTCAGATGTTTGGATCCTGTTCCCTTGGACCCGTCTAGACACTTAGTGTGTAGAAGCTGAGCAGCCAATGAATAAAGATAAAGAAGAAAGGAAAAGAATTAGAGAAGAGGAAAGAAGAAGAAAAAATAAAATGAAAAAGGAGAAAGCGGAAAAAGATAGCAAAAACAAATTCGATTTTAATTTATAAAAGCAAAAAATGAAAACCAGTATTTCACAGCTCAAGTTCGCTATCTATCTCAGGATGGGCCTGGGGATGTGCCTTTCACACTAGAAATAATCTAGAGGAAGAAGTCGCAGCAGAAAATAATTCATTTTCAGTCAAAGAAACAAATATTTTACAGTTCAATTTCAGTATCCATCTCAGGATGGACCTAGGGGTGTGCCTTTCCCACTAGAAATGAATCTGGAGGGAGAAGTCTCAGGAGAAAAATCTTCATTTTTAGTCCCATTCCTTATATTTTCTGTATCTAGTATTTTTCAATGACCATTACTTCAATAATCTGAAAAAAATATTTTTACTAAGAATTTTCAATGACATGGAACATTCTTTTGGTATATTGGAAAAATATAAAACATACACAAGTCTGTGTCTGTATGTAGTGTGCTTTAGTTTTCTTTGAAAATGTTTTTTATTTTATACATTTAGTCACTATACATCACTTAGCACGTAAATTCAATCTATCCAACATGAATACACTTCATACCAGTCCAATTAAGGATACAGAACACATAATTAATAGATAATAATCCATTTCTGTGTCCCATAAGTCTTGCCTCTCTGGTGTGTGTGTGTGTGTGTGTGTTTTAAGAGCTTTTTGCTATAGGCTGTGTGCACTCGCCAGAAAGACAGAGACAGAGAAACAGAAAGCGAGAAATCACCCCCCCAGGGGGGGATGGCCACGCCACAATCCCTTCTCCTCCATTCTCCTCTAGGGATCTTGGGAACACACGCACACGCGAACAGCGTGAGTTTAAGCCATCAGGTCCAGGACTCGAACCGTGGTCAACTACATGGGAGTCCAGCAACATAGCCATTATACCAACTGCCGGCCCTGTCTGTTTTTATCCTTAATTTCTTTCCTTACATTCTCCCCCTTCTCACACCCACTGCCCACAATTTCTATGGTATACATAACCATTTCCAATGCTTCTATGTCCTCTAATCTCTGTTTGCACCACAGAGTGAGGACAGTCAATATATATTAAGTGGAGACATACAATGCCTCTCTTTCACAGCCTGGTTTGTTTCCCCCAGTAGTAAATCTTCCATGTTCGTCCACTTTCTACCAAATGCCAGGGTCTTGTGTTTTTTTTATGGCTTAATAGTATTCTGTAGAGTATATGTGCCACACTTTTTCAATCCATTCATCTGTTCATGAGCATCTGGGTTTGTTCCATGTCTTAGCAATTGTGAGTAACACTGCAATAAACACAAATGTGCAAGCACTTTTCCAACTTGGCATTTTCCTATCCATTGGGTAGATACCCAGGAGTGGAATTATTAGATCATATGGAAGTTCTATTTGTAGGTCTTTTAAAAACCTCCATACTGTTCTCCAAGTGGCTGGACCAACTTACATTCCCACTAGCAGTGTAAGAGAGTTCCCCTTTCATAACGTCCCCACCAGCATGTATGGTTTATTGTTTTTTTTAATCTTCACCATTCTGACTGGGTTTAGGTGGTATCTCATTGTGGTTTTGAGCTGCATCTCCCTTAAGATGAAAGATGTTGAGTATTTTTTCATATGCTTTTTGGCTGTTTGTATGTCTTCCTTAGAGAGTTGTTTATTCACCTCATTTTCCCATCTTTTAATTTGGTTAATCTTTTTTTTTTTTCAGGTAAGCCACTTGAGTGGCTTAATATCTATACAAACTAATACACTAGACAATGAGAAGAGATACATCAGCCTGTTAATAGTTGGTGAATTTTTTTATGAATGTATTAATTTTTTTTAATAATTATTTTTTATTTATTCATTCTTTTTTTTTTTTTTAATTTGACCAGAGAGAGACAGGGTGAGAGTGAGAGAGAGAGGAAGTGAGAAAGCAAGCCACCAGATTCAGGACTCGAACCCTGGTTTGCCATGTGGGAGTGTCCAGTGCCTTAACTACCAGGCCACCTGCTGGTCCCATTAGTTGGTAAATGTTTTTTATCTTTTTACTTCTGTAATATTTCCAAATATTCTGCAATGACTACATAACTACTTTTTTTAATTGTAAAAGATTCACATATGCTCACTAGGAAGAGGGGAAGAGAGAAAGAGACACATATGCTCACTAGGAAGAGGGGAAGAGAGAGAGAGACAGAGAGAGATCCCCAATGGGGTATGGTCACACCACAATTCTTTTTTCTCCATTTCTCCCTCCTTTCAGGATTTTGGGTATACACACATGTGCCTGGCATTCTCCCTTAACACTAAGCTACAGAGCCAATCTGCCAAGTAACTTCCTTACTCCAACTATCTTGTACCAGCGGAGATAAATAAGGTGGCTAGGGCTGGTTCCATGGCATGGCATGGTGGTAAAGACAGCCATATCCAAGGGTCAGCAGATGACACGGAGGTTAAGGTGACTAGATCCTTCTTGGCTGAGTCTGTGATCTGAGTCCTAGACCTGGTGGCATGAAACTCATGCTGAGCATGTGTGTGTGCATGTACCAAATCCTTTGACAAGAGCAAAAAGACATAGACATCTCCCCCAGGGGGTAGGGAGTGATCTCTTGCTTTCTGTCTCTCTGCAAGCACAAGGAAAGATTTTTTTCCAGGACAAAATCTCTTTAAGAAAAAATGATAGCCAGATCTAGAGACCAGCAGGTGGCATTGTGGTGGTTAAGGCACTGGACTCCCACATGGCTGAGCACGGTTTCGAGTCCCAGACCTGGCAGCTTGCTTTCTCACTTTCTCTCCCTTTCTTTCTCTGTCCCTCTTTGGTGAGCACATGTGTCCTATAGCAAATTAAAATAATAATAATAATAATAATAATAATAATAATAATAATAATAATAATAATAATAATAATAATAATAATAATAATAATAATAATAATAATAATAATAATAATAATAATAATAATAATAATAATAATAATAAATTAAATTAAATGAATAATTAAAAAGGGAGGGGCCCGGACAGATCTGACATAAATAACCACATGGTTCAAGTCTCAGACCTGATGACTTGGAAGCATGCCAAGAGTATATGAGTAAGTGCCCAAAATTCTGAAAGGAGGGAGAGATGGAGGTAACGGCATTGGGGCATGACCATTCCCCATGAAGGGTGCTTTCTCCTCTCCTCTCTCCCTGGTGAGCACATGTATCCTCTAGCAAACAAGCAACTAGGTAAATAAGTAGGGTAAGGTAAATAGTACCTCACTACCACCCCACCAAGGTTGAGGGCAAAAATGTAAATAATTTGACTCTGTGATAACTGAACTGAAGAACCAACTAGGCCAGAGGAAATCCCACCTTGGAATTTTTTGATACATGAAATAATAAATGTTCCTTACTATTTAAACTTAAATGAGTTTTATTTCTTACAGTCAAATGTATCAGAAATAATTTTACTTTGACATGAAAGAGGAGTAAATATTCTAAAAGGGGTCTTAGCTGAACTCGAAGGTAACTATTTACATCCCTAGCCACACAGACAAAAGATTTATTCATGTAATTCTGAAATTGCTGAGGTTGTTTTCTAAACTAGGCCTACAATTTACAGCTGGCTGTGTTACTCATTAAAATGTTATCTGAGAAATACTCCAGTATGCTCTTCCCATAGGCGATTATATTTCCATTTGTATTTGTCTGCTCAGACTACCATTAATAAAATACCATAGTCTGAGTAATTTAAATAACAGAAATTTGGGGACAACAGGTGGTGTGGTGGGTAAGGTGCTGGAATCCCACATAGCAGACTGCAATTTGGGGCCCAGACCTGGCAGCTTTTATTCTCACTTTCCCTTTCTCTCTTTTTGGTCAAATTTAAAAATGGCCTAGTGAGTGGATAAGGGAGCTGGGTTCCACATGGCCAACTGTACAGTCCAAATTCTGGCCCAGATGGCTTGAAAACCACACCAGGAATGTGTGTGCATGCCCAAAATCCCAACAGAATGAAGAAATGGAGGAGAACGAAGTGTAGTGTAACCATCACACACTGTAGGGTGCTTTCTTCCTCTCCCTTTCTCTCTGTCTCCCTCTGACAGTTGCACATGCCCTCTGGCTTATTTGTTTCCTCACAGTCTGAAGACTGAGAAATAAAATGATCAAGGTTCTAGCAGGTTCTGTCTCTGGGAATGGATCTCTTCCTGGCTTATAGATAGCAGCATTATCACTGGGTCCTAAAAAAGAGAAAGAGAGGCAAATCTCTGGTGTCTCTCCCTTTTTTATAAGGACATTAGTTGTATGGGATGAAGACTCCGTCGTCCTTATGACGTCCTTAAAGGCCTTATCTCCAATTCAGTCACACAGGGGCATAGGGCTTCAACAGAAGAATAGGAGGGAACACAATTAAGTCCACATCATAATCTTTTTCTTCAGACATTAAAAAATGAAAAGGCCCAGGGCCAGCAGGTGGCATGGTGATTAAAGGCGCTGGATTCCCTCATGGCCAACAGCTGTTCGAATCCCAGATGCTTTCCCTTTCTCTCTCTCTCTCTCTCATCAAATTAAAAAATAGTAATAACAAATGGAATTAAATATATAATTCTTTTTTAAAAGATAAAAATAAATAAAATTAAATAATTCTTTTTTAAAAATGTAAAGGCCCAAAATACACACTTGATAGTAATTCTTTTAACAGTTATGTATAATTATTTCATTTTCAAAGCATTTTCACACAGTAAACTAAAAAGCAGATATCATGGTTTTACAGATGAAGTAGTAAATAAAGTCTGGACACCCTAATTTGTCCAAAAATTCCCTAGTAAGTATAATATGTAGAGGAGCTAGAACTTAAAACCTTTATCTAAATCCTAGTCCTGTTGTCTTTATATACTTCTTAACCTTATCATATGCACTTGAGGTATGAGAACTTTGTTTCACGTAAGATAGGAATCCGAGCAAAATGAACTCTACAAGAACAAGGTTACCTTGTTGAGTGAGCCTACGTAGTCAGCAAGCCCAATAGAGAAATATACCACAAGCCTGGAAAAATTTTACAGTCTTGATGGCATGTTAAGGAATTAGGATTTCATCTTAATGCTAATTGAAAAACACTGAAGGATTTTCAGGAAGAAAAAAATATGACTAATTTTAGGCTTTAAAAAGATCACCATCAGGGCCAGCAAGTGGCATGGTGGTTGAGATGCTGGACTCCCACATGGCCGGCCATGGTTTGAGTCCCAGACCCAGTAGCTTGCTTTCTCACTCTCCCTGCTTCTCTCTTTCTCTCTCTCTGGTAAGCATATCTGCCCTATAGCAAATTTTAAAATAAGCATAATAATAATTAATTAAATAATTTTTTAAAAAAACAAAGTCAGAGGCTGGCAGGTGGAGTGGTGGTCAAGGCACTAGACTCTCACATGGCCAACTGTGGTTCAAGTCCTGGGTCTGGAAGTTTGCTTTCTCACTTTCCTCCCTCTCTCTTTCTCTCCCTCTCTCTGGTCAAATTAAAAAATATTAACAAAATAAAATAAATTCTTAAAAAGAAAGAGAGCGATCACATCAGAGGTCAAACAGAGCAGCAGTAATTAAACAGTTGGTAATAATGATCCACATGAAAGGGTTCTGGACTCCTATGAGAGAACTCCCTAAATACAGTAGGCATGTACACACCCTTTATCTGTGGCTAGCTAAATCTGGGTGTGGATCATAGCATGAAGACGCTGTTTGGGGGTTTCTCACTGTCTCTCTCTCTCACTAATGGAAGAAAAAAGTAAGCTTTAAGAGGAAAGAAAGAAAGAAAGAAAGAAAGAAAGAAAGAAAGAAAGAAAGAAAGAAAGAAAGAAAGAAAGAAAGAAAGAAAGAAAGAGGGAGGGAGGGAGGGAGGAAGGAGTGTGGCATGGCTATACCCCCTGGGGGATGTTTACTCACTTCACTCCTTCCCTGTCTCTTTCTGGCAAAGGTGAATGCCCTAGAGCAAATTTCAAAAAAGAAAAAGAGTTTCCGTAACTTGCCCAAGGCAGCACTGCTAGGAAGGTATAGAGCCACTATGTCTCCAAAGGCCAGGTCTTCTATACTGCCATACTACCTCCTAGTCTATAATTCCAAGAGGGGACCACACAGCGATTTAATGTGGCAGAGTGAAACTACTAAAACGGTGCCTCTAAGATGAACCACTCCATTGTCGTCATTAACAAATTTGTATACCACGTGAATTTTAATTCACTCAAGGGTAAAGAGAGGAGATTCAGAAAGCTGACTTTCTTAGGATAGCTGAGAATGTATTTCATCTACAGAACAACTGAAATCCTATACAAGGATTCCACAGATGGGAGAAACAAAACCTAAACATTTTCTAAGTTCCTCCTTATTGAAGTGACAAATTCACATTTTTAATTGATATCCAAATAAACGTAACTTTGCTGGGAAATTAGTTAAGCAATATATGCATCTTCTAGCGAACTACTAACTGGGGTACTATAGTTAACACTCATAATCAACACCATCCTTAATTAACTGACTTGAAAAAAAAACGAAACACTGCTTTAAAAGAATTTCTTCAACATTCTGTAAATACCAGCAAAAGTACTTTGTCCTACCATTGAGTCTATTTCCTCACTTAGCTTAAAGTAAATTAGGTCCTTGGGAAAGTCAGGAAGAGTTTTTCTATGCAAAAATGCATCATGACTTTCCTACCCAATAGTTTCATAAGCTCAACCTTGGCTATCTTCAGTCTATTGACTCAATCAAATTTCGAAATCAAAAGTCAGGCCCAGTATGACACTACCTAGCAAAAGATTTTTATCCTGGGACCAGCAGTTGGCATAATGGCTATGTCGCTGGACTCCCATGTAGTCGACCGTGGTTCGCATCCCGGACCCCGTGACTTAAAACTCATGCTGGGCATTTGTACATGCATGCCCAAGACCCCGAGAGGAGAATGGAGGAGAAGGGACTGTGGCATGGCCATTCCCCCGGGGGGTGATTTCTCACTTTCTGTCTCTCTGTCTTGCTGGCGAGAGCACATGCCCAATAGCAAACCCCCCAAAAAAAAAAAAAAAAGACTTTTATCCTAATTCTTAGTTTCTTCTGTAAAAGCATAAGGATTATAAAACTGTTAAATCAATTAATGGGAGCCGACAGGTGGCATGGTGGCTAAGGGAACTGAACTCCCACATGATCAACTGTGGTTCAAGTCCTGACCTGGTGGCTTGCTTTCTCATTTTTCTTTTTCTCTCTCACTCTGTCCCTTTCTGGTCAAATTAAAATGAATAAAAGTAAAGACATAAACAGTATTAAATTTAAAAATTCTTTTAAAAAAAGTTTCTCACTTTCTGTCTCTGTCTTTCTCTCTTTGTGGCGAGCACACACGCCCTATAGCAAAAATGTCCAAAAATAAAGGGGGGAGATGAGCAATTGGCCTAATGGCTATGTCGCTGGACTCCTATGAGAGAGACAGAGAGACAGAAAGTGAGAAATCACCCCCCAGGGAGGATGGCCACACCACAATCCCTTCTCCTCCATTCTCCTCTAGGGATCTTGGGCATGCACGTGTACACGCCCATCATGAGGTTTAAGCTGCCAGATCAGAGACTCAAACCACAGTCAACTATGTGGGAGCCTAGCAATATAACCATTATGCCATCTGCTGGTTCTGCAAATAGATCATTTAATCACTTAGAAAACTAAATGCCAATTAAGGTGAAATAATAGCACTAAAAAGAAAGTCATTTATCTCAGCATGTTAGTTTAAACAGTTTAGTCCAACACCACCACTACCATTATATCATAGCACAGTACAATAATTAAAGTTCAAGCTATATAACAAAAGTCCACAAAGTATGCCTCTTCAGTTCAAACTTACTATACCCTCCACCCTGCTTTTGCAAGTAAGTTTTACTAGAACCCACACACATTCATTTACATATCATCTACAGCTCTCTTACTATGATGGCAGAGTTAGTAGTTGTGACACACCATATGGCATATAAAGCCTAAAATATTTACAGACCCTTTACAGAAAATATGTGCCCAGTCCTATTCTAGAACAGTGATTCTTTGGTCCCAGAGGTAAAAGGAGTGACAGGGAAGAAAAGGCTGCCTGGCCTGAGCTGATCGGCAAAGACTCTTGCTCATCCTGCAATGGAGGAGGAGAATGGGCAGCTCCAGTCTTCAAGGACCACCACTCAGTTCCGGGAGTCTCAGAGAAAGAATCAGCAACAAGGAAGCAAAGGCTGCCCAGCCTGACTTCATCAAAGACCTCTGCTCAGCCTGTAGCAAGGAAGGAAGGGCTACAACTATATTCTACCTGTTCAGCTCAGTCACCAGCCATACTGGGAGTTAGAGAGGTCTCAATATACAGGAATCAAACACTTGAAGACAGTGAGGTTAGAGGAATTCTCCTCACAACCACCCTATCCCTGAGCTATAAAGGAGAGAAACTCCCCTCTGAAAACCTGAACCCAAAACTTCTACTGTGGATTCCACACTCCCACCCACAGTAGAGGGAAACTGGCACAGAGCTAACTCACACGGCAGGGAAGCGCACAAATGCACAGCTACAGAAACATACCCCAAAGATGTAGAAAGAACGGAGTGTATCACCCGATAACTAAAAATCAAAGCAGAGTTCTAAGAAACAGCAGAAAAGCAGGAAATACTTCCCCAGAGGAACATAACTCCTCACCAACAATGGATAAGACACAAGAGGTCACAGAAACATCAGAAATTCAGAATGTTCATCAGAATAAAACTCAATGAGATGCAAGAGAAAACAGCTAATTCTAGGAGATGAGAAAATCTCAAGAAAATCTTCAACATATGAAGGAGGAACTCCATAAAAAGACAGACGCCCTGAAAAAGAATGAAACAGAACTTCTGGAGATAAAGAATACAATTCAAGAGACCAGCAGATAGTGGATTACGTGGCTGGACTCTCACATAGTTAGTTGACCACAGTTTGAGTCCCGGACCTGGCGACTTAAAACTCATGCCAGGTGTATGTGCATGAATGCTCAACATCCAAAGAGAAGAATGGAGAAGGAATTGTGGCCAGGTGAGTGACTTTTCGCTTTCTGTCTCTCTGTAGAGCACAAGCGCCCCACAGCAAAAATCTCTCCAAAAACAAAGAATACAATGTGGGGGGCAAGCAAGAAGTGTGGTGATTAAGATGCTGGATGCCCACATAGCCAACCACAGTTCAAGTCCTGGACTCAGTGGCTTAAAAATCATGCAAGGTGCACGTGTGCCCAAAATACCGAGGGGAGAATGGAAGAGAAGGGATTGCAGCATGGCCATCCTCCCAGGGGGTAATTACTCACTTTCCCTCACTGCTCTCTCTGGCAAGCATACACACCAGATGAGACCACACAGAAAAAAAAAAAAAATCTCTGATCTTGAAGAGAAAACCTCCAATTTAGTTCCAAGCAACCAAAAAGAATGGAATAACAATAAAAAAATGAGGACAGGGCCAGCTGGTGGTATACTACTTAAGGTGGTTAGATCCCACGTGGCCAACTGAATAGTTCAAGTCCCAGACTAGAGGCTTGAAAATCATGCTGCACAGGTGTGCATACATACCCAAAGTCCCAAGAGGAGAATGGAGGAGAAGGGACTGTGGTATGGCCATCTCCTCTAGGGAGTGATTTGTCATTTTCTCTCCCTCTCTCTCTCTCTGCATATACCTTACAGCACACTCTTGTTCTTTTTTTTTTAAATATATTTCATTTTTTTATTTTTCTTTTTAACTTTGTTATAGGGTTCATGCACACAAGAGAAAGTAAGAAAGCAAGCTGCCAGATCTTCGGGCTCAAACCGTGGCCGGCCATGTGGAAGTCCAGTGCCTTAACCACCATGCCATCTACAGGTCCCTATAGTATACCTATAAAAAAATTAAATAAAGATACCATTAAACAGCAAAATATCCATATAATAGGTATTTCAGAAGGCAAAGAGACAGGTAGACACATAATGTTTTTCATGATATATTAACAGAAAAATTCCAAAATTTAGAGAGGTATATGAACATCTAAATCCAGGAAAATACAAAAGACACCAAACAGATTTAATGTAAGAAGATCCTCTCCAAGGCATTATCTTATAGCCAAACTGGTATTAACACACACACACACACACACACACACACACACACACACACAAAGACAACATTCTAAAAATGACAAGTTACCTACAAAGGTTACCTCATTAGACTAGCATTGGACTTAACTGGAACAATGCAGACAAAGAAAGAATGGGAAGACATTTTTAAAATTCTGAAAGAAAAACAATTTCAGCCAAGAGTACTATACCCAGAAAGATTACCTTTTAAATGGGAAGGAGAAATAAAATCTTTCCCCAAAAGCTCAAAGAATTCACCAAAACTAAACCAGCTCTTTAAGAAATACATTAGGGCATATTACACAAGGAAAATAAATAGAAAGTTAGAGAACACAAAACAATTAGGAAAAATAAAGCAAAATGACAGGGGTAAGTCTACACATATCAACAATAATACTGAATGTCAATGGATTAAATTCTCCAACTAAAAACACTAAAACTTCAGATTGAACTATTTCACACAGAAGCAGGTTTAAGTACAAATCCAATTATTTGACATACAGCTAACTCCATAGGTTTCCTACTGCATTTATACAATTATTTAATTTTTTTGAGAGTTGTTTTTGTTTTGTTTTGGCTAAAGGGCGCATGTGCTCGCTAGAAAGATAGAGACAGACAGAAAGCGAGAAATCACCCCCCCCACCCCACCCCCCCGGGGATGGCCACGCTGAAACCCCTTCTCCTTCATTCTCCTCTCGGGATCTTGAGCACGCATGCACACACGCCAAGCGTGAGTTTAAGCCACCGGGTCTGGGACTCAAACCTCAGTCGACTACATGGGAGTCCAGCGACATAGCCATTATGCTAACTACTGGTCCCTTGTTTTTGTTCTTTTGAGGATTTCCTTTTTTGTTGTTTTTTTTTTTAAGAGGTTTCTGCTATAGGGCGGGTGTGCTCACCAGAAAGACAGAGACAGACAGAGAGACAGCTAACTGCTGGTCCCGAGGATTTATTTCTTTATGTACAATACTACGGTCTTACGAGAGCTACAGTGAGTGAGTGAAAGTCTGCTTTTTTCTCTCTTTTCCTAATGAGGAATTGTTATATACAATTTTACCTATTTCTAACTGGACTGATGATTGATACCACAAATCTTTTCAGAAAATAAATTCTTACAAACTCTTTTATGGATATGTTAAGATTATGTCTTTTTCAAAAATCCATCCTCTTTAACTTACAAGACTTTTTGATGTCTGATTTTTTTTAATACTTTTTCTCTAAAACTGTATTTCACAGTAAAGATATCACTGACAATTCACTATATACTTCCAAAATAACCAACAGAGTGAATTCTGAATGCACACAATGTAATGTAATGTTAAATGTTGAAGGTTGGAGGTGCTGAGTATGTTTATATCCTCTATTTGTTTATTACACACCATATACATACTTTTAAAAACCATATTGTGGGCTGGCAGGCGGTGTGGTGGTTGAGGGCGCTAGACTCCCACGTGTCCCACATGGCCAACCAGGGTTCAAGTCGTAGCCCTGGTGGCTTTCTTTCTCCCTCCCCTTCTCTCTTCCTCTCCCTCCTTCTCCCTCCCTCTCTCTCTCATCTCTGGTCAAATGAAAGTAAACAAATAAAGTTAAATAAAATAATTCTTAAAAAAAAAAATACCGTACCCTACACAGATGTATAATGATTATATATAAATCACAAATTATAATAAATGAGATTTTTTTTAATGTTAAAAAACAATAGTGATTCTCAATAGTAGGTAGACATTAGCCCTATTCTGTAGCATAAGCTTTTAATTTTCTTACATCAACTATGTATATTTTAAGTAAATATTATTATGCATATCCAAGGTATCCAACACAATCTTATGGGATAAATACAGACAGTGAAATCATTATTATAGGGAACTAAATATATCTATTGATCTACATAGCTAACAATTTTTTGGACTGTTTTTGTGACAAGAGCAGCTAATCCACCCATTTGGCAGGAGTTCCAAATGCATGCAGTTGGATTAATTATGTTAATCTCATGTTATATATTAGATCTTTAGACTATTTCATCCTACATGTGTGTTACTTTGTAGCCTCTGCCCTGAACCTCCCCATCACCCACCCCTCAACTCATCCTTAGTAACCACTCTTATTCTGTATCTATATATTTGATCTTTTGTTAAACTGCACAAATAAGTATATTAAATAAACATTTTAGGAGGGAATTGTTTTGGCCTACGCTCCTGCACTAGACTCCAATAGACCAGACTAAATCTAAGTGAAGTCATTCACAATGTCACATCACCAAGCCAAAATCTAGTTGTTATCTAACCTTCTGAGAAATTAGAAATAATACCCTTGTTTCTAATTTTAGGCCAATTTTAATCTTCTCCTTTAAAAAGTAACCCATAAAAAAAGCTTAAAATATTAAAAAAAAAAAAAAGTAACATGAAGGGGGCCAGCAGATGGGAATGTGTTAAGGTGCTGGACTCCCACATGGCTAACTGTGGTTCGAGTCCCGGAATGGGTGCCTTGGCTTGCTTTCTCACTTTCCTTCTCTCTGTCTCTGGTCAAATTAAAAAATAATAATAATAAATAAAAATAAATAATTATTTTTTTAAAGTAACCTGAAGTCAACTGATGCTAACTGATCAGTTATTTTCCTATTTTGTTTCTTTATACCTGCCTTACAAGGAAAATAACTTTGAAATGACCAATCTACTTTTTGTTTCCTTGTTTCTATTTTCTTCAGCCTTTCTCTATCAATAAGGCCAACTTCCCCTACTCAATTTACCAGAACACTTACTGTATTTTATGGAATGAAAAGTTACCCAATTCTAGAATCATAAAGAAAGCTAAGTAAGATTGTCGAACTGTTCATTTTGTCTCTTTTTTAAGTTTTATTGCCATTGTCTTTTAAGTTTATTATTTACTTTTCTATGAGTGAGAGCAAGAAAGAGCGAGACAGAGAGAGGCAACCACCTAAGCAGCGTCTTCATGCTATTCTGCATCCCCAGCTGGGGTAACGGGTATACACACATGCACTAAGGTGTATGGCAGGCCATGGAATACAAACCCAAAACCTTACCATGAGGGTCCAGTTACATTTACTGCTGCGCCACCACTGGGCCCTAATTTTATCTTTTGAGAAGTGAAATCGAGCAGTATTTTTTCAGTGCCTGACTTATTTCACATAGTACAATGTCCTTCATGTTCATTCATGTTGTGGCAAATGGCAGAATTTCATTTTTAAGATTTATGAAGGAACACATGAACACTCATATAAGAGTATGTGACAGAGACACATGACCTCCACAGAGTGTGAACAAGTCGTGACCCCCTTTCTCCAGTCTTTTAGCCTATCTGATCTGGAAACTTGTGTGTGCCAGGTTTAGTTCAGACTAACCTGGCTGGCAACTGAACCACCACGTGGGATCTGGCTTCTCTTCAGCAGTGTATTACCACTGCACCATGCAGCCAGCACATAGATCTTCCTTTTAAAGGAAGAATAATATTTCACTGTGTGTGTGTATGTGTGTGTGTGTCATAGATTGATAGATTAACAGTTTATATATTCACTGGTTCATCAATGAACATTGGTGAACACATCTTAGCTATTATGAATAATGCTGCAATGAACACAAGAACGCACATATCTTTACAAAGTGGTAATTTCATTTCCTTTAGGTATATGCCCAGAAAAAAAGACTGCTGGGTCATATGGTAGCTCTATTTTTAATTTCTTCAGGATTCTCCATACTGTTTTCTGTAATGGCTGCACCAACCTATATTCTCACCAATGGTATGCAGGGTTCCCTTTTCTCCACACGCTCACCAACATTTGTTAATTTGTTATTTCAACTTTTTTATAACAGCCATCCTTTATAGAAATAAATTTAGGGTGATATCTCACAGTGTTTTTTATTTGCATTTCTCTGATGATTAATGATGCTGAGCACTTTTTCATATAGCTATTGACCATTTTTTATGTTTTCTTTTGAGAAATGTCAATTCTGGTCCTTTGTCTATTTTTAAATCTAGTATTTCTTCTTTTCTCATTTTTTTTAAAAGTCAGAAGGCGTGCATGAGAGAGAAAGTACCCCAAAATCTAGAGAGCATGTACGAGAGAAAGAGAAATCACTCGCATACCATAGTCCCTTTTCCTCCATTTCTCTGTCCCGCTAGGATCCTGAACATAGGCACATGTATTAGGCATACTTTTCAAGCTGCTGCTGAGGCCAGGATTTGAACTGTGATGACCATATTGGATCTGCCTCCCTATGCACAGTGCTTAATTGCTGCACTATAGGCTGGCCCCGACTATTTTTTTTCTACTAATAAGTTTTATCCATTTTTCATAAACTTTGGATATTAACTCCTTATCAGATAAACGTTTGCCCATATTTTTTCCTTGTTCAGAGGTTACCATTTGATTTTGTTTTTTAGTTTCCTTTGCCCTACAAAAGCTTTTTTCTTTTGATGTAGTCCTGTTTGTTTTTGCTTTTGTAGCATGAGATTTTGAGTTGGTATACAAACAAGCCAAAAACTCTAGGTGAACATCAACATAACTTGGTGAGCTGATTTTCGGTTTGTTTTTGTTTTAGGTCAGAGGGTTCATGTACACATCAGAGAGAAAGAGAAAGTGGGTGAAATTATAGCCCACTGAGGTCTGATCACAACACAATCACCTTTCTTCCATCCCTCTTTCCCATCAGGATTCTGGGCATGCACTACCAGTGCCTGACATGTTTTTCATGCCATCAGGGCTGGGATCTGAACTACAACCACCATGGGGAATCTGGCTCCCTACACACAGCCCTAAACATTGTGCTACAGGCCTGGCCCCTGGTAAACTTTTAAAAACACTTCTAGAGCCTTGGGCCCAGTCTAACTCTCTCTCTGTAAAGGATGCCAATTTCATTGGTCTGAAATAGGCTTTTAGCTATTACTCTACTAGTACAAAAATATATACAAAAAAAAAAAAAACAGTAAAATAGGAAAATACCCAATATAAAAATCAGGATGCCCAGCAGTATAAACGATAAAGACAGAAGGCAAATATTCAGACTACAGAGACCTAAATAGGAAGTTCGAGCTGAAGGTTACCTCTGATTTCTATGAATCCATAATGATAAGGAAATAAGATCATTGTATGTATGATTTATAGTATCCACAGAGTCAAAACAACTTAATGGAAACAAATCTTTTCCTAAGACTTCTGTCTGTCCATAAAAGACATTTCATGAGCCAGCCACATGGCCTACTGGTTAAAGGAGCCTAATTCCAAACTGCTGACAAAAACAGTTTCAATGCCAGCCTGGCAACCTGAAAAAGACAATGGGCATGTGTACATGTGTGCCTCAAATCACAACAGGATGGAAAAACGGAGGAGAAGGGATTGCATACACCCCAGTGAGGTGCTTCTTCCCACTTCCTCTCTCTCTTTCTGGGAAGGGTATGCATCCTCAAGCTAAAAAAAAATAATAAAAGTTACACTACAATTCTTCTCAATGATATAAATACATTATACAGTATTCCCATTTTTTAACATCATACTTCTTCACCCATCAAAAAAAAAAACAGGGGCCAGCAAGTGGCATGGTGGTGAAGGGTGCTGCATTTCTTTCGTGTGTGTGGACAAGGGAGGGTAGGAAGGTAGGAGAGTAAGGACGTGTACAAGAAATACACTGAACTGAAAATAAAAGGCTCTATCTACCATGAGCTATTAGTAAATACTAACAGTAAATACATTAAGTGGAGTAAAGAATCCCCAAGTTAGGACAACTAGCTTGTTACAGAAGTGATTTATTCAGACCTACAACTTATTTCTCCTGCATTTGCCTACTTATTCAATAGTCTGTATTAATTATGCCAAATATTCTAGACAAAGGAACAGAACCTATCAGGACACAGCAGCAGCACAACCGCATCTTTCACTGTTAAATTTAAAACATGGTTTCTAATTTTAATGTGAGAAACATAAAAACAGTTTTCTAATGTTCACTGATAGCAGTCTAGGTAAATGTTTGACTAATATCTCATCTTGTCCACTACCCTCCATTCTATCTGACACTACTCACGGCTCTCTCAAATGTACCTGCTGCTTCGTGCTGTTCCTACTACCTGTATCTCTTCCTTCCTACCTTCTCTTCCACTCTTTAAATCCATGACTCAGCTAAACTCATTCTTCAGGAAAGCTTTCCCTAAGCACCTCCAACACACTGTACTGTTTCTTTAAGCTCTGGGGCCGGCAGGTAGCACAGTGATGTAAGGCTTTAGATTCCCACATGGCCGACCATGGTTTGAGTCCTAGACCTGGCAGCTTGCTTTCTCACTTCCCTTTCTCTCTCCCTCCCTCCCTCCCTCCCTCTCCCTGTCTCTCTCTCTCTCTTTCTCTCTTTCTCTCTCTCTGACTCTCTCTGGTCAAATAAAAGGAGCAATAGTAACAAATGGAATTAAATAAATAATTATTTTTAAAATTTTCTCTAAAAGTTCCTTCAAAGAGGGATAGTTTTCAATCCGCATATAGGTCAAAAATATTTTGAAGTGATTTAAGAAAAGACTCTAAGTGTATAAAAATGCCACAACCTATAACAGAACACTAGGACAAAACATAAAAATTAACAGGAGAAACTTGCAACTCAAACTCATGGCCATTACAGTATTAGCCATAGACCACTGCAGCCCCTTTCCTCCTCTCCTCCCCTACTTCTGCCCACACAGCCAGCTAACAGAACTTTATTCCTATTCTCCAACCCACTGCTCTGCCAATCAATTCAAATGTGGAGGAGTGAAACCTGGAGAGTGTCAAGAACCAACTGTGTATCAAAGGCTGAAAAGGATAAAGCCTATAGATACACTTGTGTGACTGCAAGTTACCTTTGGCAGACACATTAGCTTTACGCTGGAGAATGTATACAGGTTAAATAAGCCATCTCTGAGCTCTTCCTTTTCTCTACCATCTCTTTCCCCAAGGCTTCCTGATTGTTACCTTCCTTCACAATCTTACTATAGCAATCTCAATTCAAGAAAAACTCTTTACAACTGGACAAATGAAATAGATATCAGGCTGGACACTCTGTACTCAGTTTCTCCCCTCTCCAATCCATCCACCAATACAAACTGAGCCTTAGTTCCTGGGGCTGGCAGGTGGCATGGTGGTCAAGGTACTGGACTCCCTCACCGCTGACTGGGATTTGAGTCCCAGACCTAGCTGCTTGCTTTCTCACTTTCCCTCTGTCTCTCTGTGGTCAAATTAAAAATTAAAATAATAATAAATAAATTAAATAAATAGTTCTTTTTGGGGGGAGAGAGGTTTTTGTTATAGAGCCTGTGTGTTCACTAGAAAAACAAAGACAGACAGAAAGCAAAAAATCACCCCCAGGAGTGATGGCCTCGCCGCAATCCCTTCTCCTCCATTCTCCTCGTGGGATCTTGGGCACATATGCACACGCACCCGGCATGAGTTTATGCCACCGGGTCTGGGACTGGAACCATGGTCAACTACATGGAAGTCCAGCGACATGGCCATTACACCAACTGCTGGTCCCAATAAATAGTTCTTTAAAAAAAGAACAAAAACCAAGAAAACAAAACAAATTGAACAATAGTCTCGGGGGGGAGGACAACAATCCTGGGATAGGAGCATGAAGACAGAAGAAAAGATTTTACTTTCAATACAAATGTCTTATTTGAACCTTTTACAGAAATGTATCAATTGCCTTACTCTTAAAATGCTACTTGACATTTTCTCAGAAATATTCTGATTGGGACCAGCAGTTGGCGCAAGGGCTATGTTGCCAGACTCCCACAAAGTTGACTGTGGTTCAAGTCGCGCACCTGATGGCTTAAACTCATGCTGGGCACATGTGTGTGCGTGTCCAAGATTCCGAGAGGAGAATGGAGGAGAAGGGATTTCAGCGTGGCCAACCCCCCTGGGGGATGATTTCTCACTTTCTGACGAACACATGCACCCTATAGCTAAAATCTCTCCAAAAAAAAACGATTGCCAAAAAGTAAAACTAAGAATCTCTCAAAATAACAATTATTTTTCTTCTATACAAAACATTCCCTCCATTAAACATAGTTCTTTTCCTTAGATCTAATACTTTATAATCTACCATTTAATAATTTCCACATAGCCATATTATATGTAATATAGACATCACAACACAGTATGTGCCAGAGTGGGTTTGATAATTAATTACTATTTGTTGAATGAATCTCAATTGGACACATCCCAATAGCCTCAAACACTCCTCTCTAGAAAAGAAAAATAAGGAGTTATGACCTACCACAATGATTCCAGGCACTAGAGGTTGTAGGTACTCCACCACCACTCGGTACCATCCCCTCTAGTCTAGCCTCCCCCAGTCTCTATTTTTAATAACAGCACATGTGCATGTCAGAGAGGCAGAGAGGATGCAAACCCTACATAAGAACACATGTCTGGCATGTTTTTCAAGGCACTGGGGCTGAATGTGAACTTCAGTGAGTCATGTGGGGTCTGGTTCCCTTAACCAACGCACTACAGATCCGGCCCTAAATCTCTTTAGAGGAGAGATTATTTCTAAGTGTGAAAACACACTCTGGCAAGAAGTTCCTGAATAACAAAATAATGACAAGTATATTCTGCCACTCTGTTAAGTATATTACATACAATTAACACATACATTTCATGTTAGTGGGCATTTCTTTGGGATCTTCTATGGTTCCAACTTGGAACCCAACAGAACTTTTCACTGGAAGCTCTAAGGCATTCTCTGATTATTTTAAGAGAGAGACCACCAGTTTGTCTTTCCAATATTCAAAGCAACATCTGAGTATTATTAATTTTAATGGGACATGGAGCTAAAAAAGAAAAAAGGTATCTCAAATCTTAAAAAAGATATAGTTTGATAGATTAATTCAAAGCCTTTTTTCATGGAAAGCATTAAATATACATCATAAAACATAAAAATTGTCAGAGAAACAGCTAAAACAAAAGTGTACCCTCCATTTTTTGTCTTTTTTACTCACTTTAATTGGGCTTTTATTTTTTAGGAAGTATATTTGCACCAAAAAACAAAGATCTATACCATGGATAAAATCTAAAACATGTTTCTTCTAATCTAATTTGGAACAAATTCAAATTAGAAATAAATGATTATTACATCATTTTAAAACTGAAATCAGTGTCTTTTTAAAATTACTTTACTTTTTTGGGGGGCGGGGGGGAGAGGTTTTTCCTAGAGCATGTGTGCTCTCGCCAGAAAGACAGAGAGAAACAGAGAGAAAGAAAGCGAGAAATCACCCCCCCCACCCCTCCCCAGGGGAGATGGCTACGCTATGGTGCCTTCTCCTCCATTCTCCTCTCGGGATCTTGGGCACACACGCACACGTGCCCAGCGTCAGTTTAAGCCACCGGATCTGGAATTCAAACTGCATTTGACTACATGGGAGTCCAGCGACATAGCCATTACTCCAACTGCTGGTCCCTAAAATTGCTTTACTTTTAATTTGCTATAGGGCACGCGCGTTCACCAGGAGAAACAGAGATGAAGTGAGAGTGAGAAAGCACCCCCTAGAGGGGCTGGCCAGGCAGCAATCTTCTCTCCTCTATTCTCCCCTTGGGATTTTAGGCACGCACACACATGCATCCAGTGGAAATTAGTGTTTTTTACTGCTTCCTAAAAATCAAATAACTTGAACAACTGCCTATAAATCAAATAAATTTATACAAACAAATTACAACATTCTTGGTATGGGTGAAATTTGGAAAGAAATATAAAAGATATGAAATTTTTTAAACACATCAGTTTCAGGACTAGTGCTACCGAGAGTTAAATACATGGAGCAATAATATAACCCAGAGTATAAAAGATAATTAGCATAGTATATACTATACTAATTTCTTCATGAGGATCTTTAAATTTTTTATGACATATTAATCTACTTTAGTCAGAGATACTCAATATATACAGTGACATACAATGATACTTAAAATTTAGATTCCCATAGGACCAGCAGTTAGCGTAATGGCTATGGAGCTGAACTCCCATGTAGTCAACTGTGGTTCAAGTCCTGGACCCGGTGGCTTAAACTCACGCCGGGCGCATGTGCATGCGTGCCCAAGATCCCGAAAGAAGAATGGAGGAGAAGGGATTGCGGCGTGACCATCCCCCCTGGGGGGTGATTTCTCGCTTTCTGTCTCTCTCTGTCTGTCTGGCGAGCACAAGCGCCCTATAGTGAAAACCTCTCCAAAAAAAAAAAGATCCCGAGAGGAGAATGGAGGAGAAGGGATTGCGGCGTGACCATCCCCGCTGGGTGGTAATTTCTCGCTTTCTGTCTCTCTGTCTCTCTCTCTCTCTCTGGTGAGCACACGCACCCTATACCAAAAACCTCTCAAAAAAAAAAAATTTAGATTCCCATTACCACAATAGGCAGGCATTAAGTCTACTGAACCAACCTATCTATATCAAAGATTCTCTACTGTAGTCTGCAGATCCCTAAGATCTTAGGGGATCCCTAATCTTAGGGAATTCCTAAGATCCTATAAGGGGATTCTCAAGGTCAAAACTATTTCCATAATAATACTAAAGATATGTGCCTCTTTTTAACATTTGTAATGATGGTATAAAAAACAACTAACCCCTTAGCGTGAATCAAGGTAGTGTCACCAACTGTACTAGTAGTCATTATGTTCCTCATTACCCACCACTCATGGGGAAAAAAAGAGAAAAGAAAAAAGCCAGTTTCGCTTTAAAATATTCTCGATGAAGCAGAAAAGCATTATCTATTTATTTAACTCTTCATCCAAAAGATGTCTTCTAACATTCTGTGCGACGATAACAGAAGTACGTATAAAGCACTTCTGCTGCTTTATATGATGTTGATATGATGGTTGCCTTTGGAAAAAACCATTTCTGGGTCTAGCCACAGTGGCACAGTGTCTGCACAACACTGCAATACAGAAGGCCATAAAGAGGGGTTGGAGACAGACTCCCAATGGAGTATTCATGCCACAATCTGTCCCCACCTTTGGCCAGCCCAAGATACAAGAGCAGTCTCCAGATACAAATCCAGAACCTTCTCAATGGGACTGTCTCATGAAGTGTCACATTTTACCAATTCACCGGCATCAGAATCCCCTCCACACATCTTCACCTACGTTTTCTCTCTTCAGTGAGATTTGGAAAATTTTACTTTAATTAAGAGGAATCAGAGACCAGCAGATAGTTATATCACTGGACTCCCATGTAGTCAACCACAGTCTGAGTTCCAGACCTAGTGGCTTAAAACTTATGTCAGGGGGACCAGCAGTTAGCGTAATGGCTATGTCGCTGAACTCCCAAGTAGCCAGCCACGGTTCAAGTCCCGGTCCTGGTGGCTTAAACTCACACCGGGCGCATGTGCGTGTGTGCCCAAGATCCTGAGAGGAGAACGGAGGAGAAGGGATTGTGGCATGGCCATATCCCCTGGGGGGTGATTTCTCGCTTTCTATCTCTCTCTGTCTTTCCAGCAAGCGCACGTGCCCTATAGCAAAAACCTCTCAAAAAAAAAAACTTATGCAAGGCACAAGTGTGTGTGTGCCCAAGATCCTGAGAGGAGAACGGAGGAGAAGGGATTGTGGCATGGCCATATCCCCTGGGGGGTGATTTCTCGCTTTCTATCTCTCTGTCACTCTCTGTCTTTCTGGCGAGTGCATGCACCCTATAGCAAAAATCCCTCTCTAAATTGAAAATAAAAAGAGGAGTCATGGGCCAGCAGGTGGCACAGTGATTAAGGTCCTGGATCCCTCATGGCCCACTTTACAGTTTGAGTCCTGAACCCAATGGCTTGAAAATAACACCTAGCGCATGTGCACACAAGCATGTAAGTCCAAAATCTGGAGAGGAGACTGGAAGAGGAAGGACTGCAGTGTAGCCACCTCTCCTAAGGGATTTCTCACTTTCCCCCTCTCTCTCTTGTTCTGCCTCTCTGTCAAGAATACATGCCTTATAGCAAAAAAAAAAAAAAAAGAAAAAAAAAGCAAAAAGAACTTATAGAAAAAAAAAAAAAAAAAAAAAAAAAAAGGAAAGAAAAAGAGAAAGATTAAAGTTCAAAATAATTTGGATTAAATAATTTCCTGAACAAACTACTTACTCAGTATCTTGATATCTTAATTACAAGGTAAACATTTAAATGTAATAGTGATATGAAAAATTGAAGAATTAAAGGCCTGAAAGTCACAGAAACAAACTCTGCTAAAAACTATCAAAACTGTCACTTTGGAAATAATCTAGTTTAAACTCAAGATTTCTGTGTTGTTATTTATTTATTCCACCAGAGAAAGAGAGAAAAAAAATACAGAGACAGGCACCCCCAACCAGTCTATATGACATGATCCACTGACAGCCTCAACAGACCCAGATCACAAGCACAGAAGCCAGGTGCTCAGCGTGCACGAGGAGGCCAAGGACAGAAACCCAGGACTTCCCATGTGGGGCCAGCTGCATTACCACGGTACCCCTGCCTAGTCCCTCCACATTACATTTTCATAAAATATTTTCAAAGTTAGGGGCCAGGTGGTGGCACAGTGGTAACACAAAAAGACCTACACGGGAAAGGTCCTGGATTCATGTCCTGGACTTTCCTGAGAACACCGTGTGTGTCTCTGTGTGTTTGTGTGTGTGTGTGTGTGTGTGTATGTACACAAATTTGTGCTCCTACAGTTGAGACTGTGGGTGGATCATGGTATGAGGACACTGTTAGGAGTACCTTTCTTTCTCTCATGATATAAACAAACATAAAATTTATAAATTTTAAGAAAAAAAGTTAAAGGCTGTGACAGAAATGAGGACTAGAACCAAACCTCCAAGCTCCTTGTAGAGTTCATATAAACTAACAAGATCTTACAAACCAGGCATTGAGCAGGCACTGGATCTACAAAAACAAGAAGCAATACAAACTTAGTCCTGCTTTCTTAGAGAATGACATACCACTCAGACAAGTCTAAGAATGCTATAGAGGGACCAGCAGTTGGCGTAATGGCTATGTTGCAGGACTCCCATGTTGTCAACCGCGGTTCTAGTCCTGGACCCGGTGGCTTAAACTCACGCCGGGCGCGTGTGCATGCGTGCCCAAGATCCTGAGAGGAGAATGGAGAAGGGACAGCGGCGTGGCCCTCCCCCCCCTCCCCGGGGGGGTGATTTCTCGCTTTCTGTCTCTCTGCCTCTCTGTCTTCCTGGCAAGCGTACGCACCCTATAGCAAAAACCCCTCCCCAAAAAAAGAATGATATAGAGAGTACCAACAAATGGCATGGGGCTTGTTAAGGAAGCTGGACCCCACATGGCCAAGAATGCAGTTCAAGTCCCAGACTCGGTGTCTTGAAAATCATACTGGGCATGTGTGCGAGTATACCTAAAATCCCAAGAGGCAAATGGAAGAGAAGGAACTGCAGCATAACCATCTTTTCGAAGAGGTGATTTCTTCCTCTCTCTCTCACCCACCCCTTCCCCCTGCTACCCCCTTTCTCCACAATGAGTGCATGCGCCCTTACTGCAAAAGTAAAGAATGCTACAGAGGAAATATGGAGGATGCCATGGAAGCATTTAACAAGATAAAAACTGACCCAATGAGACAGGGAAGAGGTCTCTATGGAAGTAAGCTTTTTACTAACATTACCAACATTCGTATGGCTCTACTTCTTCACTAAGGACATCTGGGCTCATTAACCCACCACTATTTCTATTATTATTCTTTTTTGTTGAAGAATTATTTTATTTATGTATGTATGTATATATTTATTTATTTATTTACTTATTACTTAACCAAAGGAGGACAAAGTTAGAGTGAGAGAAAGGGGAAGTGAGTAAACAAGCCACCAGGTCTGGGACTCGAACTAGTCAGCCATGTGGGAGTCCAGCACCCCAATCACCACACAACCTGCCAGACCTCTATTCTTCTTTTTTTCTTTTTTTTAAGAATTATATATTTACTGGGGCCAACTGGTGGTTAAGAGCACTGGATTCCCACATGGCCGAATGCAGTTTTAGTCCTTTACCTGGTGGCTTGCTTTCTCACTTTCTCTTTGTCTCTCTCTGGCCAAATTCAAATAATAAATAAATAAAATAAACTTAAATTTTAATTATTTATTATCATTATTTTTCAGTTGACCAGAAAGTGAGTGATAGAGAGAGAGAGAAAGTGAAGAAGCAAGCCACCAAGTCAGGGACTCAAACTGTGGTTGGAGTCCAGCACCTTTAACCACCACACCACCTGCTGGCCCTCCTCTATTATTATTATTATTAACAGAGTCAACATTCATTCAGATAACCCACCCAAACCCTTGCCTCTTTAACAATTTTTATTCCATTTTTCCTTCCTCATAGTCTAAATCACTACATTACTTCCAAAAAGTTAGATTCCAAAACTCTTACATTGTAAATACCAAGTTGTGAGACCAGCAGATGGCATTAATGACTAATGACACGTGCGTGTATGTGCATGTGCCCAAAATCCTGCGAGGAGAATGGAGAAGGGATTGAGACATAGCCATCTCGTCTAGGGGGTGATTTTTCGCTTTCTGTCTCTGACTCTCTGGTGAGCACGCACACCCTATAGAAAAAAGAAAAAAAAAAAAGAAATACCCACCTTGTATCTGTGCAGTTTAGTTACTACAGTACTGTACCTCAATTCCAACTTTCCTTTGTTACCACTGGACTTCTTACCCACTAATCCTGCCAGTTTTTCACTATCTATGTCCTAATTAAAATGTGCTATCAAGGGCCAGTCCAGTAGCACAATATTTAAGGGAGCCTGAACCCACATGGCCAACCACAGTTCAAATCCTGGCCCCAACAGCTTTAAAAACACTGGGTACACGTGCATGCACGCCCCCAATCCCAATATAATGGAGAAATAAAGAAGGGATTATGGAGTGACCATACCCCATTGGGGATGCTTTTTCCCCTCTCTCTGGCAAGTAAAAAAAAAAAAAGTTTAAATGTGCTGTTAAGTATAAAATACACATCGGGACCAGCAGTTGGCGTAATGGCTATGTCACTGGACTCCCATGTAGTCGACCGCAGTTCGAATCCTGGGCCCAGTGGCTTAAACTCATGCTGGGCGTGTGTGCTTACATGCCCAAGATCCCAAGAGGAAAATGGAGAACGGATTGTGGCGTGGCCATGCCCCCAGATGGTGATTTCTCGCTTTCTGTCTCTCTGTCTCTTCTCTGTCTTTCTGACGAGCACACGCGCCCGATAGCAGAAATCTCTCCCCAAAAAAAGTATAAACTACACATCAAATTTCAAAAAGTAAAAAAAAAAAGTAAAAACCCCACTAGTAAACTATTTATACTAACTGTTCATTGAAATAATTATATTTAGATGCACTAGATTAAATAAAATATAGTACTAAAATTAACCTCAATTTTTTTTTTTTTTTTTAGATTTTTGTCACAGGGAGCATATGCTAACCAGAAAGGGACAGAGACAGAGAAAGTGAGAAATCACCTCCCGGAGGGATAGCCATATTGCATCCCTTCTCGTCCATTCTCCCCTTGAGATTTTTGGGTACACATGCAGATGCACCTGTTTTGATTTTCAAGCTGCTGGCTTAAAAGTAAATCACCCACTGGGGGATGGCCATGCCTCAATCCCTTTTTCTCTATTCTCCTCTTAACCACGTGCTCGTCCCCAACCTGTTTCTTTTTACTTTATTTTTTTTTCTTTAACTTTATTTCTTTTTGAGAGAAGCACCTTCAACAGGATCCCATACCACTATCCTCCCCACATGCCTTCCCAGGCAGATCGCTGGCAGCTAATACAGTTCAACCCAGGAACTAAACCTCCATCTCTCACATGGCTTTCAGCACTGCAGAACACTGTGCTATCACTGCACTGCCACGGCTGGGACACGTGCTTATTTTTTTTTAATGTGGCTATTACAAAATGTTTTCATTAAAATATGTGGCTCATACATGGGCCAGCAGGTGATTGTGGTGGTTATGGAACTGAACTCCCACATGGCAGACTGCAGTCAGCCCTGAACCTGGCAGCCTGCTCTCTTATCTCTCTCTCTCTCTCTCTCTCTCTCTCTCTCTCTCTCTCTCTCGCACATGAGCCCTGTAGCAAAACTAAAAAATAATAACAATAAATAAAATTGAATAATTTCTTTAAAGTATGTGGTTCATATTATATTTCTACTAGACATTATTAATCCATTCTGTGATGACTCTTAAGTGTTGATCTCTAACTCCTGACTCTTCCTTGACCTCTAGAACATCTATCTGGACTATCTGATTATCTAATAAGTATCTCACAATTAATATATCCAAAGCAAAATTTTGATATCTACCCCCACCAAACCATCTGCCATCATCCACCCACATCCTTAGGAAAAACAGCTAAGCAGAAATCATCCTTAGATTTCCCTTTCCCTCATACCCACATCCAATCCACCAACATGTCCTGCTCACCTCTGCCTTTCAAAATATCTAACTGGGGGGACCAGCAGATGATGTAATGGTTAGGATGCTGGACTCCCATATGGCTGATCACGGTTCAAGTCCTGGACTCAGCAGCTTCAAACACTGGACGTGCGTGCACGTATGCCCAAACTCCAGAAGAGAATGGAGAAGAAAGGATTCCAATGTGGCCATCCTCCTGTGGGGGCGGGGAGGATTTCCCACTTTCTGTCTTTCTGGCAAGTGCACATGTTCTATAGCAAAAATCTCTCTCAAAAAAAAAGTAAAAATAAAAAATATCCAACTGGGGGTCAATTAGGTGGTGTAGTGGTTAAGATGCTGGACTCCAACATGGTCAACTGCAGTTCAACTCCCAGACCCAGCTGCTTGAAACTCATGCCTGGTACGTGTGTGCACATGAACAAAATCTCAAGAGGAAAATGCACAAGGGTTTACTGCATGGCGATTACCCCCTGGGGGTGATTTCTCTCTTTCTGCCTCTCTGTCTCTCTGGTACGCACAAGCACCCTATAGCAAAAATCTCTATAAGTAAATAAATATCCAATTGGACACAAACTATGTAGTACAGTTCATAGCATACTGGAATGCAGTGCTGAGGGCCACATGCTGACGAAAGTCTTTCAATCCCTGGATGCATGGGCCTCAAAAGTGCTGTGTGTACATGTACATGCCCAAAATCCTGACAAGCTGGGGGACTAGAGGAAAGGGATCATGTCACGATAGGGCCCAATTAAAGGTGCTTCTCTCTCTCTCATGCATGCTCTCTCTGTCATGAATAAGATTTTTAAATAAACTGAAAAAGAGTTGCCAACTCACCTATTCCACATGATGGGAGGGCTCTTCACAAAGTTCATGGAAAATGCTTGTTTTGAATAAAACTATACATGGATTTAGAATTCTTTTCGTAACAAAATAAACTTATACTTTAAACCTACCCTTCACGAACATTCTGAAGTCCCTTTCTATAGTACCCTTGTGGCAAAACCAAGATTAGCTTCCATCTTGAAGCTAATCTGCCATCTTGAATGATCTGATTTCTATAAGTCCCCAAGCTCCTTGACTACACTCCCCAAGACTAGAACGTAGCCCAACTTATTACAGTAAGCATATCCATTATCCTTATCCATGAATGTAATTCCTCACCACAAGGCATTCACTATTTATTCTTTGAGCTCCAGTATATGGTAAGTTCAGAAAAGAACTTCTGGTTCCCCCTACTGATCTGATGTAGATGAAACTTTGATAATATATATTTTTTTAATCCCTGTTGTAAAGATAGTTTTATCAGGTCCTTCAGACTACTGAACAAATATTGCTTTTTTTTTTTTTTTTTTTTGGAGAGATTTTCACTGTAGGGCGCGTGCGCTCGCCAGACAGACAGAGAGAGACATAGAGACAGAAAGCGAGAAATCACCCCCCAGGGGGGATGGTCACGCCGCAATCCCTTCTCCTCCATTCTCCTCTTGGGATCTTGGGCACGCACGCACACGCGCCCGGCGTGAGTTTTAAGCCACCGGGTCCGGGACACGAACCACGGTCGACTACGTGGGAGTCCAGCGACATAGCCATTACGCTGGTTCCCCAAATATTGCTTATTTCATGATGCTCAGTTTTTTTAAGTTTTGCTTTGTTTTGCCATAGAACACATGCACTCACTGGAGAGAGACACAGCAAGAAAGAAAGCAAGAAATCATCCTCTCAGGGGATGGCCATGCCACAATCCCTTCTCCTCTATTCTCCTGTTAGGATTTTGGACACATAAACACACCCACCTGACATGTTTTTCAAGCTAATGGGTCCAGATTCAAACCAGAGACAGCTATACGGGATCCAGTGCCTTAACCACTACCCCACCTGCTGGCCTCTTCTTTTAATATACCGTGTGCCTCTAAATGCTTGCTAGGTGGAAGTCAGGCCATGGAAATCATCCTTATTCGATTATATGGCTCTCTTATTGCCATAATAATCCAGTTTATAAAGCTATGGCTTCCAAGGACATTAAGAACATCATGGAGGCGCTGGATAAGACTGGGTGAGTAGCGATGTGATTCATCTTCTTGGCCTCATCACGAGCTAATGAAATGCTATCTTCCCCAGTGACTCAGAGTTACATTATCCATGTTGCTAGACTTTCTTTTCTTCTCTCTCTTTTTTTTTTAAATATTTAATTTTATTTACTCATTCATTTGTTTTAGTCTGACCAGAGAGAGACAGAGAGAGAGAAAGTGAGAAGAAAGCAAGCCACCAGGTCTGGGACTCGAACCATGGTCGGCCATATGGGAGTGTCCAGCACCTTAACCATCACACTACCTGCTGGTCCCAACTTTCTTATGGCATTTGCCTAAAGGCCTTTGGTATATCTAAGGCTTTGCTAAGGTATATTCTTGGATGATTAGCATCTCCTAAACTGGCTGCTCACTGCATCCCTGTTGTACTTGTTGGGCTTTCACTTTGTGGCACACAAGTAGTTACCTGTGTCTACCTCAGGCTCACTAGTTCATTCCCATGGACTCCAGGTTTTTGCACCTCAGTCCAGTTTGGCTAAGACAGCTTAGACCCACTGCCTGCACAGCTTCTTTCCTCTCAGGGGAAAAAAAAAATGGCAAGCTTGAGTTTCCAACTGAGCACTCTGGATTTCAAGTTTAGCCACCAAATTAGAAGCTGAAAGGGACATGAACATTCTCATGTCCCTTTTCAATTTCAGTTCCTCACAATTTCCTTGCTTTTGCTTCTACCACTAACTGGGCCTTGGTGACCAACTGTACCATCCATAATAATGACCACTCCACTTTGCTGCAGTGGATCATGTGAGTTCCTAACAGCAATGTTCTAATCTCTCTTAAGTTTTGGGGGCATTACTGTATGCACACAGAGGATTCCTGTATGCACACAGAGGGCCACATGCATGTAGCAACAATCAGCCTACCCCTGCCCACACTGACATGTTGACCCACCACCCATGGCTCACCATGGAAGCTTCATCTCCTCTTCCCATAATTAGTTCTCCAGTTTCCCTCGCTGGTTCCCCAGTTGTTCTGAAGTGGAGCCATGTATACAAAACAACATCCAAAGATCTTAGGAACTTAGAGACCAAAGAATGAGGTAGGTAAGATCAGTCTGTCAGTTAAGAGTTGAATAAGGTGGTGCATGAGATTTATGCTGCTGTACCAAATATAACTCAGATGTTTGAACGAGCAGTTCAGACGACAGGAACTCACAGTTTTAGACTTAGAGAATGCCATCCATAGTATATCCTTATGTCCTGTCTCAAGAACAGCTCGCTTTGCCCTAGAGAGGTCAACAGTGCACATTCAGAGGTGCATCCCCAAGAGTATTTACACAACCCCACCATTTGCCACGTAATGACTGCTAGAGACTTTCACTGTGTCCATCCTCTTGACTATGAAACTATTCCATTACACTGATGATATGAAGTCAATCTCTGAAGATTTGTGTCTACTGCAGCAGCATCTGGACCCATTACGCATCCATATCAACAATCACTGACTGGCCTTCAATCTTCAGAAAATACATGGTCCTGGTCCCAATACGAAGTTTCTAGGTGTTACCTGGTCATGTAAGACTTGCCCAGTACCAGGCATCGTTATAAATAAGGTCCAACACTCCCCTACTCTTTAAAACAGTATAGCAGCTACAGGGCTTTCTAGGACTTCTAGGTTATTGAAAAGTATTTACCCATTTGGCACAGTGCCCACATCCCATGTCAGTTAGTTTTTTGGTTGTTTTTTTATTTTTTAAAGGTGGTGGTGGTGGGGGGTGTTCACTGGCAGCAGGACAAAGAACAAGAAGTCTTTTGAATAGGTTAAGTTCTTTTATAAAAAAAATTTATTTATCTTGTTTATTATTATTTAAGTTTCCAATAGGGCACGTGTGTTCATGAGAGAGAGAGAGAGAGAGAGAGAGAAAGTGAGAAAGCAAGACACCAGGTCCAAGACTCAAAACTGTAGTCAGCCATGTGGATAGCCCCTGAAGGCTAAGTTCTTAACAGTCCAAGAACAGGTCTTAAGATCTCCATTGATAACAATACCTATGACACTGAACATAACTGTCCAGAAAAGTTATGTTGAGCCCTATGGCAAACTTAGTAGAGGTCATTCTCCTGGAATTTTGGTCACAACTCTGGAAAGGGGCAGAAGCCAGTACATGTCAAAAGGACAAGTTCTATGGGACCAGTAGTTAGCGTAATGGCTATGTCGCTGGACTCCCATGTAGTCGACCGCGGTTCGCATCCCGCACCCAGTGGCTTAAAACTCACGCCGGGCGCGTGTGCGTGCGTGCCCCAGATCCCAAGAGGAGAATGGAGGAGAAGGGATTGCGGCGTGGCCATCCCCCTGGGGGGTGATTTCTCATTTTCTGTCTCTCTCTGTCTGGCGAGTGCACACGCCCTATAGCAAAAACCTCTTTAAAAAAAAAAAAAAAAAAAAGACACGTTCTAGAGATTTATGAAGCTTTACAACAGGTGAAACCCATGACAGCAACACTACCAGTAGAAGTGCAGATGGCTCTGCCTATAAAGGGACGGAGAGAAGGATTTTTTTTCAGACATATGTCAGCATAGAACTATCACCCAGGCCGCATAAAAGGCACACTTACCTCCATCAACATTATGCCTTACCTAAAAGTCCCCTAGAGGCAAAGTTATATGCTATCCTAGAGCAAGTTCGATTATAACTCCATCACAGCTCCTATAACTGAGCTGCCACAAAAGATGTCACTGTCTATGACTATTGGCATCTATCCTATCCCTACTGAGGCCTGGTACACTAATGGCTCTGATCAGGGTAACCCTAGTATCTGAAAGACAGTAACCATTATACTCCGCACTGATACTGCTGGGTCATAGGAAAACTCAAGACACATTTTTGCATAGGAAAAAACCAAAAATATGCCATGACTTCTCCAACAACCCAATACATAGTTTGAAATAGGACAACAAAGTAGCCAATGGACTCACTGAGTTAAGGGCAACTGGTTGGTTTGCTCACATGAACCCTGGCCCAAAGTTCTTTGCATGGATAGTTGGGTCTTATTTAAAGGGCTCACTACCTGGCTTGCCCAGTGGGCTAGGAACAACTGGCAGGTATTCAGTAAGCCATTATGTCGAGCTAACATGTAGAGACGCATGAAAAAGGCTACAAAAATCGACTAATGTGGGACCAGCAGTTAGCGTAATGGCTATGTCACTGGACTCCCACACAGTCGACCGCGGTTCAAGTCCCGCGTCTGGTGGCTTAAACTCATGCCAGGCGCGTGTGCGTGAGTGCCCAAGATCCCAAGAGGAGATTGGAGAAGAAGGGATTGTGGTGTGGCCATCCCCCCTGGGGGAGTGATTTCTTGCTGTCTGTCTCTCTGTCTGTCTCTGTCTGTCTGGAGAGCACACGTGCCCTATAGCAAAAACCTCTCCAGAAAAAAGAAAAAAAAATTGACTAATGTAACAGTTCATCATGTTTTTGCTCATAGGTCGAATTCAATACCTAGAAATGTGCGGAAGACACACCAGCAAAGATCAGAGCATTAGCCCCTCCCCAGAACTCTGAATGGGGAGACTGGGTACACGAGCAAGGTGGGCACCACAGTGTGGGTTAGATGGCACATAACAAAGGGTGCTGGGATGCCTCTCCATTACACAGATCTTGTGGCAGTGAGAGGAACTGTTTGAACTGCCCTCATCTCCATTCCCACCATGTTCTTCATTTACCAGGGCACCCACAAAACAGTCACATGCACTTTTGCAATCACTGACCTTGCACAAGCAAACAAAGGTTATAGCAAAGGCTATTAGAAATGTCAATCCTATCCCACAAAGATGTACAACAACTAAATGCAATTATAAAAATTAAATGTAAAAATATATTTTTTAAATAAAAGGGAAATCTTAAAATAAGAAAAGAAGCTTCAATCCAACTGATGCAAACATTGTGGCTTCTTATCAGCATTTGGAAACTAAAGTAAAAGGGACATCTATGACCATGTTGGTAAAGCACTGCTTTTCTGTCAAAATTAGAAAAGGATCAATGTCAGATGCTGTTCAGGGCTCATCAAATGATAGAACCAGGGAGGGGGGGAAATACTTGAATTGGAGTTGGAATGGCAACTTCCTCCAGGGTGGATAAGATATTTCTTTACAGACAGATGTTTCCTGAAAGTGGCCCCATTGG
>NW_006159427.1:4943397-4947510 GCF_000334495.1 Tupaia belangeri chinensis
AACTCTGGGCCCAAATTTATTTCATCAATATGACAGTGATAAATCTATAGCAGCTGGTACAGTCATACGTTGGTTAACAAGATAATTTGCAACCCCAATTACATTACATATAAGCTTTACATCTTTATCTTCTGTGAAACATGTATGGTACACCCTTCCAGAACAGTCCCCTAAGTCTTCGCATATATCTTTTTTTTTTTAAGAAGTTTTGCATTTTGGGACCAGCAATTAGCATAATGGCTATGTCGCTGACTCCACATAGTCGACCGCGGTTCGCGTCCCGGACCCGGTGGCTTAAAACTCACGCCGGGCACGCGTGCATGTGTGCCCAAGATCCCAAGAGGAGACCAGAAGAGAAGGGAGTGCGGCGTGGCCATCCCCCCTGGGGGGTGATTTCTCACTTTCTGTCTCTCTGTCTCTGTCTGTCTGTCTGGCAAGCACACGCACCCTATAGTAAAAACCTCTCCAAAAAAAAAAAAGAAGTTTTGCATTTTTAAAAATTATTTTAACTTATTATTATTTTCCAGTTTGATAAGAGAGAGACAGAGAGAAGGAAAGTGAGAAAGCAAGCCACCATGCCCAGGACTAGAATGACAGTCGGCCACACAGAAGTCCAGCGCCCTCAACCAACCACGTCACCTGCCAGCCCCCGTCTTCACATATATTAAGTGCCAAAGAGGAAGCAATTAGAGTCATTCTCCCAGATGGAGAAAATGTATCCTGGCAAGTACCAACTAAACATTTGTTTTTCCACCCTACTCTGCTCCTACTGTCATCAATGCACAAAATCAATCTGTCTCTTCAGTGGGCTCAAAGCTACACAGAAGTCTTCAAAGGACAACTGCTAGATTTGTGGTCTGTTCTTTCTCTTCTCTATCTGGCTTACCGTGGTTGGTTACCTTCAATACAAGGAGCTAATTGAAAACTACTCAAGATTTTCCTAACAGATCTATAGGATCAAAGCAGCACCGTGAGTACAGGTTATCACCTAAGACAATACTTACTTGTGGCCAATTAATAACACTTGTGATGAGCCGAGGCATTACGGGCCTTTTTCAGAGGTCAGAGAGTGGCACAGCAGTAAAATGCTGTACTTTGTGAAGCTGACCCACACAGGGAGGGTAGAGACTTTACTAAGTACGCTGGGCACATTTGTGATTATGACCTGGGACTGAGGGTGTATCATGATGGCACGACCCTGTTGGGGGTACTGTCTGTCTGCTGTCTTTCCTCCCCACCGAGTCCATGAATTAAAAAAAAACTTAAAAAAAAAAAAAAAGGCTTTTTTCACTAATGACCACACAAAGTAATGCCATTCATCAGGCAAGTCTTCAGTCAAAAGGCAAATTCCATTCACCAGTAATAAAAGATGGTAATACAAAATATCGAAACATTTCCTACAAATGTGGGATGGTTTTATGTGGTTAATGCCCACAACTGGCCACTTAGTCATGTAGCACCCTTATTTTGTGAGCAAAGAAATCATTCCCACAACGACTGGAAGTACAATATTTGGGATATAAGGTGGCTCCCTAGTCAACGATGCCCATATATCAGCCATTACAAACCACCAACTGATGGGATTACCCCCCTGGGGGAGTGATCTCTCACTTTCTATCTCTCTGTCTCTGGCTGTCCTGGCAAGTGCACGCGCCCTATAGCAAAAACCTCTCAAAAAAACAAAACAAAACAAACAAACAAACCACCACGGACATACTATTGACTGCATGCAGTGCCCAGGTATTTCCTACACGGCATCAAATGGCACACACAGCTCTGTAGCTCTAACTAGTGGCCCTGGTTAACACCAGGGTGGTATCTCTGGGTACGGGAAAAACGGACAAATACTATAAGAAACCCAGCTTATTAAAAACACTTTACCTGGGGCCAACATTTGGCATAGTGTTTAAGGCACTGGACTCCCATATGGTTGACTACGGTTCAAGTCCTGGACCTGGTAGATTGAAATTCACACTGGAGACATGTGCGTACAAGCCCAAAAGCCCAAGAGGAGAATGAAGGAAAAGGAATTGTGGCATGGCCATTCACCCTACAAGGTGAGGAGAAACTTTCTGTCCGTCTGTCTCTCTGACAAGTACACGCACCCTATAGCAGAAATCTCCCCCCCCCCGCAAAAAAAGGACACCTCACCAGCCAATAGTCTCAATTATTATTCCACTGTATGACCATGTAGCGGCTATCTTTGTTCTCTCTAAGGGATCAGGGAATGTAAGTAGACATGTTGGTTTTTTTTTTTTAACTAATTACACCAAAGGGCACTGATACTCTAAGTATCTCACTGATTAACTCTGAAGTCATCTTAATGCTAAAGGCAGTCACAGAACAGAATGGGTCCTGGATGCTTTAACTGCAGCCCAAGGGGGACTCACATGCCACTATTAAGACAGACTGTAGTGGGATCAGCAGATGGCTTGACGGTTACATCACTAGACCCCCACATGGCCGATCACAGTTTGAGTCCCAGAACCGGAGGCTTCAAACTTACGCCGGGCACATGTGCGTGCATGCCCAAGATCCCAAGGGGAGGAAAATGGAGAAGGGATGGTGGAGTGTCTATTCCCTCCCTTGGGGTGATTTCTCACTTTCTCTCTGTCTCTCTCTGTCTATCCAGCAAGCACACATGCCTGATAGCAAATTTCTCTCTTAAAAAAAAGACAGAACATTGTATATATTGTATATCTGTGACAACTTCAGTAATGCTACTTTAGCTTTACTAGATATGCAGATTAAAGCCATGTCAACACTAGAACTGTCTTCTTACAACGGCTAACTCAATGGACTGACTCTTGGAGAACACAGTGGCAGAAGTTACTGTTCGTTCTATGTCTATTGTTCGTACAGGCATCTTGGTTTGCTATTGTCTTTACTGCTGCTGCAGACTCTGTCTACAAGCAGAATAAAAATTTATGTTATGTGGAGATCAGCAGGCAGGTGGAAATCAAAGCAGTTTGATCCCACATGGCTGACTATACAGTTTGAGCCCCAGACCCAGTAGCTTAAGAATCATGCAGGAAGGGACCAGCAGGTGGCATGGCGGTTAAGGTCAACTGTGTTTTGAGTCCCAGTCCTGGTGGCTTGCTTTCTCACTTTCCCTCTCTCTCTCTTGCTCTGTCCCTCTCCAGTCAAGTTAATATAAATTAATTAATTAAAAAATAAATAATTCTTTTTAAAAAAGAATCATACAGGATTTAAAAAAAAAAAAAAAAAAAAAACCTTTGGGGGCATTAAAAAAAAAAAAAAAAAAAGAACCTTGAGGGCACATGTGTGTGCATGCCCAAAATCCCAAGGGCAGAATGGAAAAGGGATTGCAGCATGACCATTCCCACTAAGGGGGTGATTTCTCACTTTCTCGGTCTCTTTCTCTCTCTTCAGCAAGCATGTGCTCTACAGCAAACTAAACTAAACTAAAATAAAATAAAATGTATGCCACATATAGTCAAGGTGCCACCTTCTAGATGTGGCTATCCCCCCTTGGGGTGATTTCTCACCCCAAGGTGAGGCTCCATTTAAGATTTGTAAAAGCTGCTTTGGAGGTTAAAGTGTGGTGAAGCCAAAGTGACTCCACCGTGAAACTAATCCACCATTTTGACTGATCTCTGTGCATCCCCAAACTCTTTGGCTACTCCGCAGGCTGCACCCTAAATTGCTGCAGTAAGCATGCCCACTATCCTTACACATGGAGTAGTGCACCCACTGACACACCAAACTGCTATATACATTCCTCGAATGCCTCCTTGCATGTATTCCCCATTATAACCCTCTCCCTACTGACTATATAAGCATATGCCTTGGGAGTGAAAGGTGCAGAGACCACTCATTCTGCAGCAACCCAGCCACACAAGATGTCGTTTCTGTCCATAAGTTCAATTACTAAAGTCTTAACTGACAAGCTGGCCTTGTCTGCCTTATTCTTTTGTCTCTGGGTTCAAGCTGTGGAAGCCACTGTGGAAGCCTCACATCCAAAGAATCCTCTAGTACTTCATAGTGCCCTCCCTGCTGGTTGATTGCTCTTGATCATTCTTGCTTCCCCTTTGGTCTCTTTTCTGCTCAGCACCTTGAGTGATCCTTTAAAAAGAAGATTAAGGGTTCAGC
>NW_006159427.1:4947540-4974793 GCF_000334495.1 Tupaia belangeri chinensis
CCAGACTCCCACATGATTGACCACAGTTCAAGTCCCAGATCCAGTGGCTTGAAATTCACGCCAGGTGCATATGCGTGCATGCCCAAGATTCCGGGAAGAGAATGGGAAAGGGACCGTGCCATGGCCATCGCCCCTGGGAGGTGATTTCTCACTTTCTGTCTCTCTCTGTCTTTCTGGCGAGTGCACGTGCCCTATGGCAAAAACCCCTCCAAAAAAAAAAAAGGAAAAAAGGGACCAGCACATGGCATAATGGTTACATCACTGGACTCCCACATGGCTAACCATGGTTTGTCCTGGACCTGGCAGCTTCAAACTCATGCCAAGCATGAGTGCATGCATGCCCAATATCCCAAGAGGAGAATGGAGGAGAGGGAATGGTAAGGGAATGAAAGATTTCTTGCTTTCTGTTTCTCCAGCGAGTACACACTCCCTATAGTAAAAGTATCTCTATGGGACCAGCAGATGGAGTAATAGGTCACTGAACTCCCACGTAGTCAACCACATTTCAACCCTGGGACCCAGAGGCTTAAAACTCACACCAGGTGTGTATGTGTGCCCAAAATCCCAAGAGGAGAATGGAGAAGGGATAGTGGCGTGGCCATCCCTCCTAGGGACTGATTTCTCACTTTCTGTCTCTCCGGTAAGTGCACATACCTATAGCGAAAAAAATCTCTCAAAAAAAGAAGAAAAAAACTCTAAAAAAAAAAAAAAAAAAAGAAAATACAAAGATGAGGAAAGAAAGACTATATCAACAATAGTTTTACTAAAACCACTTAAGTCATGGGGCCATCCAGTGCAATGGTGGCTGTGGAACTGGACTCCCACATGGCCAACCATGGCTCAAGTCCCAGACCTGGCAGCTTGCTTTCTCACTGCCCCCCTCTTCTATAGACCTGGCAGCTTGCTTTCTCACTGCCCCCCTTTTCTATTGTTGTGTCCCTCTCTGGTCAAATTAAAATAAATAAATAAATAAAGATAAATAAAATAATTCCTAAAAAAAAATTATAGGACTTATATAATGAAGTATACTTTCTCTATGAAATAAAAGATAAAGAGTCAGATTTCAGAAAGAAAGCAAAAACTGAAAATAGTTTATGGTGGGGCCGGCAAGTGACATGGTGATTAAGGCGCTGGACTCCTACATGGCCCTCTGTGGTTTGAGCCCTGGACCTGGCAGCTTGTTTTCTCAGTTTCTCTCTCTCTCTCTCTGGTCAAATTAAATAACAACAATAAACTACAGATTTTTTTGAGAGAGAGATTTTTGCCATAGAGTGTGTACACTCGCCAGAGAGACAAGAGACAGAAAGCAAGAAATCAGCCAATGAGGGTGATGGCCACACCGCAATCCCTTCTCTTCCATTCTTCTCTGGGGATCCTGGGCACACATGCACATGTACCTGGTGTGAGTTTCAAGCCACAAAGTCCAAGACCCGAACAACAGTTGACTATGTGGGAGTCCAGCAACATAACCATTATGCTGTCTGTTAGTCCCAATAAAATAATTTTTAAAAATAGTTTTAAAAAATGAAAAGAAAAATAAGAAAGTGAGCAGAAAAATAAGATGACCAAAAAGTGAGAGATTTCAGAAAGTTCATGAAAAAATGGAAGTAGCTATTTATTTTGATACAAAATAACCTTGAAATCCATATATAGTATCTTAATAATATACATTTTCAGGGCTGACAGGTGGCATGGTGGCTGAGGACACTGCACTCCCACATGACCGACCACAGTTCGAGTCCCAGACATGGCGGCTTGCTTTCTCATTTTCTCTCTCTCTCACACTCTCCCTCTCTGTTCAAATTTAAATAAATTAATTAATTAAGTTAAATAAATAATTCTTTAAAAAATAATAATAATATACATTTTCAGCAGGTGTTTTGAAGAGCCTTCATGTAGTGGAATTGTCATGTCCCACTTTTGAGTGGTTATCAAAAGTTTTGAAGACTCTTCATGCAGTGGGATTATCATGTCCCACTTTTGAGTGGTTATCATGATTTTAAAAAGACACCCATGCTCCCTTTCTACTGCATTACCTATGTGTGGGGAGGAGGAGGATATTGTAGACAGAGTCTCCCTGTGTCACAATCTTACTACCTCAGCCTCCCAAGTAGCTGGGATTACAAGCATGTGCCATTTGCCTGACTTTTAGGGTTGGCTGGGGAAACAAACGTGGGAGGTCACCTCCCCTGGGTCCTCCACCTGCTAAACGGCAGCATCTAAGCACACATTACTGTGGCTAGACCTACACTGCCTTCTGAAAAGCATTTGTTATTATAATTCCTAAGTTGCTAATATTGTGAACTAAAAAGCACCTTTTTCTATTAGAACACAATGTATACATTTCTGGTGTTTATATGGAGGGCATTAACTTTCCATGGCCTAAGCTGAACATATTCTGAACAAGTTCCACAGCTGTCTATCCATGGATAGGAAAGACAAAATTTAACAAATGTAATTTCATCACAGATTAAATATTAACAGGAATTCATTACAATGCACTCAGAAAATGAGTGAATTAAAGGTAAACGAAGCCTTGGTCACCAGAGCACTCAGGTAGCACCACTTCTTAGGAGGATGGCAGCCACATGGGTTTGGTTACTGGGCCAACTTGAACATCTCAGGTGCAGTTCATGCGCTGGTAATCTGAGCTAATTGGGAGCCTGGGAGGACCCCAATAATGGCAAGACCCTGTTAAAAATACCTATCTCAGGGCCTGGCTCAGCAATGCTGCAGTTAGGTACTGGACATAGGAAGCCTGATCCCACATGGTCGACCAGCGCTTGAACCTGCCCTGTAGGCTTCACACGAGGCACATACATAAAGTGAAAAATTAGGCTCCAAGGCTTAATTTCTGTTGATTCGCACTGGAATTCTAAGTACATGTTCATACTGGGGCATCTCATTACACTGCATTATAGTAGCAGAAATAACACCATTATGAACCACTCACAGTTACATACTCAGAAAAACAACCCAAATGTCAACTAAGATGAATGGATAAATTGTGATATATAGATACAATGGAATATTTTTCAGCCATAGAAATGAACAAGCTACTGATACAAGTTACCAGGTAAATGAATGAACCTCAAAAACATTAGGCTTAATGTGAGTGAAAGACAGACATAAAAGGTCACATGATATAACACTCCATTTATATGAAATGTATAGATGAGGTAAGCTAGAAGGCAAATTGGTGGGTACCAGGTGTTGGGAGGTAAGAGGCAGGGAGGGAGAGATTAGAACTGTTTAATAGTACAGAGTTTTCTTTGTGTTGAAAATAAAAGGTCACATGATATAACACTCCATTTATATGAAATGTATAGATGAGGTAAGCTAGAAGGCAAATTGGTGGGTACCAGGTGTTGGGAGGTAAGAGGCAGGGAGGGAGAGATTAGAACTAACTGTTTAATAGTACAGAGTTTTCTTTGCGTTGAAAATGTTTTGGAGCTAGATCACAGTGTGCTTGCACAACAACTGTGACTGTACTAGATACCACTAAATTGTTGTATACTTTAAGAAAGTTAACTTTATATTATCAAAATGTGAGCACACCTCAATTATTTTTAAAATTCCATTATGAGCAAATAATATAGCGACATTCTAATCAACCTGTGGCAGGAATCATTAGTTGTAACATTTAAAATACACAGGCCAGTTGGTGGCATGGTGGTTAAGGTGGCTGGATCCCATGTGGGTGACTAAGCAATTTGAGTCCCAGAACCAGCTGCTTGAGAAACATGCTATGTGTCTATGCCCAAAATCCTTAAAGGAGAGAGAAATGGAAGAGCAAGACTGTGGCACGGCTATCCCCCATGGGGGAGAGAATAGGCAAAGTGCTTCCTCACTTTCTCTCTCTTGTCTGTCTCTCCAGTAAGCACAGGAGCCCTCAAGCAAAATAAATAAATGTATATATTTGTGTGTTACACACACGCACACACACAATTTTAAAGCTTTCTATTCCTTTTTGTCACAAATATATTACAGTAACTCCCACCAATTTTTTCTCCACATACACTAATGCATGGCTTAATGCTAACTAACTGGGAGACTAGGGCAAGGGGTCACAAACAACAGTGAGACCAAGTCAAAAGAACCTATCTTGCTTTCTCCCTCCATCCTCCACCTCCTGCTCTCATTTACTCTCATTAAGAAAGAAAGAAAGAAAGAAAGAAAGAAAGAAAGAAAGAAAGAAAGAAAGAAAGAAAGAAAGAAAGAAAAAAGAAAAGAAAAACCTCTCTCCAAAAGACAAAAACATACTGAAACTGAAGAGCTAAGCAGACCAGAACTAGAGTGAAGTACCCCAAGTAAAGCTCTTACTAATATTAAAGTGATAAAAGGTGGGCCAACTGGTGACAACGTGGTTAAGGCAGCTAGATACCACATGGCTGACCACACTGTCAAGTCCCAGACCCAGTGGCTTGAACAAAACACTGGGCATGTGTACACGCATACCCAAAAACCCCTCAAGGAGGGGAAAACGGAAGAGAAGAAATTGCAGTGTGACCATTCTCCATGAAGTATGCTTTCTCAGTCCCTCCCATCACTCTCTACAACTACATACATCCCCTCGGCATAATTTTATTTTAAAGTTACAAATAAGAAAAAAAGAGAACACTGGTTTTAATACAAACTTTCAAATAATATACAGCCCTATAAAATATTGAGTATTCTTTTTGAGAATATTATTAGCAAGAACTGATATATTCCATGGTATAGACACTAATAGAAACTGAAACACAGAGGCCAGCAGGTGGCATAGTGGTTAAGGGCACTGGACTCTCACATAGCCAAACATAGTTCAAGTTCCAGAACTGGCAGCTTGTTTTCTTACTTTCTCTCTCTCTTTCTCACTCTCTCTCTCTGTCCCTCTCTGGTGAAATAAAAATAAAGTTAAATAAAATAATTCTTTAAAAAAAAATAAAACTGATATACAGGATCAGGCTATGACCTGGCAGTTAAGGGAGTTGACTTCACACTGCTGACCACATAGTTTGGGTTCCTTAAGAAATGAAGGAAAAACTGATATAGAGGGCCAGGCTATGACCTGGTGGTTAAGGGAGCTGATCTCACAGTGCCAACCACATAGTTTGAGTTCCTTAAGAAATGCAAGATGCGGTGGGACCAGCAGTTAGCGTAATGGCTATGTTGCTGAACTCCCATGTAGTTGACGCAAGTTCAAGTCCCAGACCTGGTGGCTTAAAACTCACACTGGGAGCGTGTGTGTGCGTGCCCAAGATCCCAAGAGGAGAATGGAGGAGAAGGGATTGCGGCGTGCTAATCCCCCCGGGGGGTGATTTCTCGCTTTCTGTCTCTCTGTCTCTCTCTCTCTTTCTGGAGAGCGCACATACCCTATAGCAAAAACCTCTACAAAAAAAAAAAAAAGAAAAGAAAAGCAGGAGCAGGATGCAGGAAGCAGGGGTAATGGTGGTTAAGGCACTGGATTCCTACATGGCCAACCATGGTTCAAGTCCCAGACCTGGAGGCTTGAAAATCACGCTGGGTGCATATGTATGCATGCCCAAAATCCCAGGAGGAAAATATAGGAGAAGGGACTGCAGCATAGCCATTCCCTGAAAAGGTGACTTCTCACTTTTTTTTTTTTAATTTTATTTTTATTTTATTTACTCATTCACTTATTTTTAAATTTGACCAGAAAGAGATATACAGAGATAGAGAAAGTGAGAAAGCAAGACAACAAGTCCGGGACTTGAATAAGTGGTCAGCCATGTGGGAGTGTCCAGCATCTTAACCACCATACCAACTGCTGGTCCGTCACTTTCCTTCTCACGGTCTCTCTCTCTGTCTCCAGGGAGTGTACGTGTCCTATAGGAAAAAAGAAATAATAAGCGGGGGGTTAACAGGTAGTATGGTGGTTAAGGTGCTGGACTCCCACATGGCCAGCTACAGTTCAAGTTGAGAATCACACCAGGCACATGTGCGTGCATGCCCAAAATCTAAAGAGGAGAATGAAGGAAGAGAGATTGTGGCATGACCCTCTCCCTTGAGGGTGATTTCTCTCTCTCTGTCTCTCTCCAACGAGCACAATGCCCTATGGCAAAAACCTAAAGAGAAAGAAAGCGAAGAGAAGAGAACACACCAGGCACGTGTGCCCAAAATCCCAAAGGGAGCTGAAATGAAGAAGAGATTTCAGCGTGACCACACACTGCGGCCGGATGCTTTCTCCTTCTCCCTCCTTCTGTCTCTCCCTGGGTAACTCTGGTAAAACTTAAAAATAAATAAAACAGACATACTATGTCAGCGCCTGCTGCAGCCAGGCCTGATAGCTGTAGTCATCATGAACATGTTGTGACACAGTTTGGGTCAATTTAACAATTTACTGAGGGTCTTCAATAAAATTATCTAAACCTCTGTTTTATTAATTTACATTTCCAAACTATGGTCTTAGTCAAACTGCAAAGTACAGTTCTAAGAATTCTAACCTTTCCAAACTGTCCTAATTTCCTCAATCAATTTGACTGTCTTTCTCTTCCCCAAAATATTTCAAGACATTATCTGTCAACCTCTACCAATTCTTCTATGAATTTTCATAGCACAATTGCAACAATAAATCAAAATAGGAAAAAAAAAAAAAAAAGCAATGGTCCAGACCATGGCTTAGTGGTGAAAGCAGCTGGATCCCACATGGCTGACTACACAGTTTGAGTCCCAGACCCAGAGGCCTTAAAAATATGCCAGGCACACATGCAAGTGTGCCCAAAATCCTGACAAGGAGGAGAAATGGAAGAAAAGGGACTGTGGTCTGAAAGTACTACCCACTGGGGGTGCGTTCTCACATTCTCTCTCTCTCTGTCTTTCTCTCTCTCTTTCTCTCTTCAGCGGGACATGGGCCCTCGCAAATTAAAAAAGATAAAACAAGCAAGGATATATAAAAAGATTCAGAAGCTCAGTGAAAACCTGATATGTGATTCCTAGAATTCAATACATCAAGGGCCAGAAGTTCCCAAACTATGAACATATCTGCTGTTACGTTTACAACCTGAAACTTGGAATGCATTTAAAAAAAAAAAGTTGTGAGGTGCCAGCTGGTAGCATGGTGGCTAACGCGGTTGGGTCCCACATGACTAACAAAGCGGTTCAAGTCCCATGCCCAGCTGCTTCAGAAACATAACAGACGCATGCGTGGATTCCCAAAATCCCAACAGGAGAATGGAGAAAGGACTGTAGAGTGTGCCCTCTCCACTGGGATGATTTCTTACTCCCCCCCTCACTTTCTGTCTCTGGTGAAAGCACATGCCCTATAACACTTAATTAAAAAGGGAGAAAATTAATTTTAAAAAATTGTAAGATTTGCTCAAAAAGAGTGTTAGTCCATGACACTGGCCTGAGTCCGAGACTCATCCGTGTGGAAACAGTACGCTATGGAAAGCGCATAGACTGTGAAGTCTGCCGATTAGAAATCCTGAGGGCCAATTACTAACTTGTAAGACAGAACAGAATGTATTTTCCTTTTCTAAGTCCTAATTCCTCATCTGTAAGACAGCAATGCCTATCAAGGAGTGTTTGTGAGAATTAAATATAACGCTAATTAATCACAGAGACTGTGACAAAGAAGGTGCTCAACAGATAGAAGCAGTTGTATTACCCTCTGCCCTTTTCCATTACCATCCATCCATTCTTCTTATCCCCTATGCTGTGGTAACCCCGCTCAGGATTTAGAAAAGGGAATTTAGGACCAGCCACAAAGTAACACGTTGCTAAGACTAGAACCACAAGGGAGGCCCAGGCTTGATTCCTAGTCTGACCTAAATGGGTAACTTGGAGAGGCTAAGGCAGGAGAAATGTGAGCTCAAGGCTGGCCTGGCCCACAAAAAGAAGAAGCTGGGTGTGGTGGCTTGTGCCTGTAGTTTCTTCAAGCTGGGAGACAGAGGCAGGAAGATTACAGAAGATGGCAAGACTGTTAAAAGAAACAGGAATTTAGGATTTACCAGCAGAAAATCTGGATCTGATTCCAAGCACTAACTGATACAGGCTACTGAACTTTAAGCCAGATATATAACACCTCTGAACCTCAGATTACCTATTTGTTAGCGAAAAGGAGCAAAATTTATAGTGTTATAAGGGTTAAGTGCATAGTTTATAAACTGGCATACACTGTACAGTACCAGAAACATTAGCTTATGCCTACTTCAAAATGCGCCTGTCAAAAATTACCTGCCCTCCCACATCAAATGTACATAATTTAGTGAGTGTTGGCGGGGGAGGGAAATAAAACAAACTAAAGCAAAGTATTGGGTCATTGGAAAAGTAATGTCGTATTTTTTTCTGTTTTTTATGCAAAAATGTGACACAACTTTTCCAACAACCCAACAGTTCATGGTAACACATGACTGACAACATCTTCTTTATACTCAAAATTCAGATATATTTGTTAACACAGATGGAGCTCTTGTTGGTAGAATTCTAGGCAGAAAAATCAAATTAAGAACTTAACCTGGATGGGGGACCACGTGCAAGTAGCATACAGGCAGCAGTGGCTTGAGAAGGCCCAATTCTGCTCCAGGCCAACCTGAACTTTCTGGACACCACGCACACACTTGTAATCCTAGCTAACTGGGAGGAAGGAGGAGTGCAACATGGTAAGACCCTGTCGAAGATACCTCTCTCTCCTCTTTCTTAAAGGAAAAGTAAAGCTGTACTGAAGACGTTTCTATCCTTACTCAATCTAGTAATATCCATCCCAAAGAACGTTTTTAAAAGCAGTTTCCAGGGATCAGCAGAGGGCATAACAGTTACGTCGCTGGACTATCAATCACATAGTCGACTGCAGTTCAAGTCCCAAACCCAGAGGCTTTAAACTCAAACCAGGTGCGTGTGCATGCATGCCCAAAATCCTGGAGGGGTGATTTCTCACTTTCTGTCTCTCCAGTGAGTACACACTGTCTACAGCAAAAAATCTCTCTCTAAAAAAAAATTTTTTTTAAAAAAGCAGTTTCTACTTCTTTTCACTTAACTTCCTTTTCTTTCCCCAAAACAGTTCCCACCAAAGGCAGTATGAACCCTAAGGTGGAGCAAAGAAGGCTGGCTAGATACATAAATGTATTCAAGTTAAGCAGTGACTCTCCCTGGCATAAGCAACCAGAAAAATTCAATTCTGATTGAAGAGAAGATGGAAAAGGCAAAGACTTTCCTGCATGTCTACAGAAATGTCTACATAAAAACTTTCTACTCTGAATACTATTTTTCCCACAGCAAGTTTTAAAGCCCTGTACTTTTGGACCAGCAGATAGCATGGACGTGAAGGTGGCTAGATCCCACATGGCTGACTGCACATTCAAGTTCTAAACCCCTCAGCTAGGAAACATGCCAGGTAGGTAGGTATGTGTTTGTGTGTTTGTGTGTGTGCGCGCGCATGCACCCAAAAATCCCAAGAGGAAAATGGAGGCGAGACCGCAGAGTGGCCATCCATCGTGGGTGTGCTTTTTCACTTATCCTCTCTCTCTTTCTCTGGCAAACATACATGCCCTCTAGCAAAAAAAAAAAGAAAAAAAACGTAAAAACTCCTCAGAAAAACACCTTGGCTGAACTGGACTGCATTTCCAAAGCATAAGAAAACAACAAAATGAAAACTGAATTCTCAGGATAAAAGAAATCAACCAAACAATAACTTAAGTTACCCTGGGTATAAAAAATCCTGAAAACACAGGAGCCGGCAGGTGGCGTGGTGGTTAAGGGTGCTGGACTCCCACAGGGCTAACCGCCCCAGACCTGGCAACCTGCTTTCTCACTCTCACACTCTCTCTCTGTCCCTCTCTGGTCAAATTAAAATAAAGAAATGAAGGTAAATAAAATAATTCTTAAATTAAAAAAAATCTTGAAAACAGAAGCAACTATGTACTTTCCCTGGGAGGAGATCTATGTGTGCAGGTGTTGGCTGTAACATAATCAGGTCACAGAAAGCACACAGCAAGATCTCAACGGACACTCACAGCGGTATTTCTAGCACTCGATTCCCCATTTGTAGCCCAAAACAGCAGTAGCACTGCCTCGACCACATCAACATTCACATCATTTTCTGAACTTGTCTGAGCCTAGCTTTGTTTGAACTCCTGAGGAGGACGACTAGAGACTAGGATCACAAAACCCAATGCTAATGCACTGAGACAATCTTTGCTGCGAATAAACTTCATCATTTTACTCCGCGAGATCAGAACACCTAACTGATGTGAGATGTCAGATTTAGGACCACCACCAAGGAAGAAAGAAAGTAAAGAAAGAAAGAAAGAGAATTGGGGCCACTGACAAGGCTCTTGGCACGGAGGAACTAAAGTCTTTAAAGTGAAAAACTACATGAGAAATCACATGATTTGTCTTATTATAATTACTACCAATAGAGTTTAAAAGTGCTTCAAAGTTACAGGATGGCAGCAGGTAAGGAAAAGAGAAAGGGATCATGGAAAAAGAAAAAAAAAAAAGAAAAAAGAAAGTATTAGAGCATATAACTACCTGAAAATGAACTAGTCAACAGACAGGTTAAAACACGCTTAAGTTACCAACAGCTGCCAACACCCAGCAGTTACCACACCATATACTTGTCAGATTTCCCAACAAGAACAAAAAGGAGCCACCCCTTTATGAAGTCCCTGGCTGCTGATTTCCACAGAGAAGACATTCCTTATCTGAAAGGGGGGGCAGCTGGACTCCGTATGCTCTCTTCGGCTTCCAAAATCTTTAATACTACCCTCAGTAAACTAAGGTTCAATGTTAAGACTTTTCACGTTAGGTTGAATTAGGTTGAGTATTTTTAACATCAACAAGCAAACGAGATCGCTTTTCTATCTGGAAACTATATCCACATACACACTAAATGTTAAGATCTTTTTAAACACCGAGATGCAAAAGCAAGGAATATAGCAGACAGGACAAGTATTCAACAAGTTTACTTAGTAGAATTCCTGAAGTGAAAGCTTGGGGCCATAAATTCCTAGTGGTGCTACTGAAGATACAATGTTACTAATAGGGGAACTGTGAAATATTCAAAATATTCTGAAAACAGTATCTCCCTCTAAAAATAAAGAGGTAAAGCACTTGACAACGCAGAAACTCCTGGTTCTGAAAACTGACAATGGCATGGAACGCATTTCTGTAAATAACTTACTTCTGAATTATAATAACCCTAAACCTTTCAGAGCACTTATGGTCCTGCTTTACCTAAGCAGGTGAATGGTTTGATACCATTATATCGATACAACAGACTCTGATACTTTGCTTCTACAGCGACTGCTGGTTCACACCAAGATCTACAAACGAAAGTACACAACATAATTCATGTGCGATCATTAAAATACAAACACACAAGCATCTATCATAGATAAGATCCCAAGAAATGTCTAATAAATTTACAGCAGGTATTTTAGCTTAGGGCTCTCTAACCTAGGTGGGTTCGTATCTCTACATTCACTTAGGCTGGCAAGAGAGCAGCCTCCGAGTAAGCAAGCGGCGAAAACGCCCTTCTAATTTTAGGTTACTAAGGAAGCCAGCAGTTCAAGAACTTTTGGGGAAAGAGAGAATATTTAGGACATATTCCCAAGCAGTTAAGAACAATTCGGGTTTGCTGGTAACGACAGCCCTAACAACCTTTCGAATACATTCTGGTGGGGCGGAAGTGAAAACGATGGGGGGGGGGACAACTTGAAAAGGGACAGGCAGGCAGATTTACAAACCTTCAATTAAAGGAATTTTAAGATTAACTTCTCTCCAACGCCCTCCCTCAGTCCCCACACCCGCTTCCTCCTCTCCTCCTCGGGGAGGTCTGTGTAATGTGACTCATGACAAAATTTTTTTTAATAAATAAAGACACACCCTCTCGGCTGAACTGACATAATCGCCCCCACCCCACCCGCCAGTTCTTGTGGGCTGGTTATTTCTATGCTTAACACCATGGCTGACATCATCCAGAACCATGTAGTCAATTGGTTTCTGAATATACCTTACAGGGCACTCCATATTTGCAGGTGCTATTATTTTGTGAGTTCTTGATGTATTCTTGTTTGTTGTCAAAATGCCAATCTCTCTTCGAGCCACTTTCTCTTTATAAATATCCATGGTCTGTGAGATATGATTGATGGAAGACTCCATTCTCCAAAGCTGAGAAGCTTGTATATCCAGCAACTGGAGTATATTGTTGGCCAATGCATTTATTTCATAAGCAACTATAGTTAGAGATTGAGTCATGTAGGCTTTAGTCTCTTCTAAAGCTTTTCTCTTGTCTGTAACCTGTATGGCTGGGGCTGGCGCTGGGCTGGGGCTGAGGTTGGGGCTGAGGCTGGGCTGAGGCTGGGCTGAGGCTGGGCTGAGGTTAGGGCAGCTCCCCACCCTGCCCTGGCGGGTCCTCGGCCGGGCCAGCGCCGCGCGCCCGCGCTCCTCACCTGTATGTAGTTGTTTTCACAGTAGTCCGCCACCCGGGTCAGGTTCTGGTAACTCTCTATCAGCGCCCTCTTGCCAGACGGGATCTCCTCCTCTAGTAACATCTGCAGCTCTGCCATTTTCCACTCCTCTGCATCGCTTCCTCTCGCGTTAAAGAGACAGAGGCTGCAAGGTCCGCCGAGGCTCCGAGCACCTCGCAGCCCGGATACAAACCGCCTACCCGCCCTCCCGCCTGGTATTGTGGGACGGCACCTCCTCCTCTTCCTTCTCACTCTCTCCACCGCCCTCCACCCGCTTCGCGCAGCCGCCTGAACCGCATTCTCTCGCGAGACTTCGTTCCCCCCCCCACCTCCCTCCCACCAACGAGATGTTTTCCTTTGGCAAAGTCTTCTGGGACTTGTAGTCTCTCACAAGCTAGGCGGCCCAATCGAGGCGCATGCGTCCACAGACCCTCCGAAAAACGACGGGGAGGAGCGTAAAGAACGACGGCGGAGGAGGTAGTTTTAGGTCCAAGCATCTCCGGCAGGTGGCGCCACGCGGTGATTCTGTGCAGTGAAATTGCAATATACATTAGATCTTGATTAATTAGGAAATGTCAGTGACTCAGAGACATCCATTTTGATAAGGATTAAACAGGGATAGAATATGGTAAACTCCAAGCCTTTACTTCCTCTGTCTTTTTAGAGATAACGTGATTCTGGTTACTTTGTAAACTTCCGCCCCTACCAATTCATTTAAAATTTAGCAAACAGTGATTGCTAGCTGTGTACCAAGAAATGTACTAGACATCTGCGGTGCGAGTTCAGTAAGAATGCTCTGTACCTTCAAAACTCACAATTTAAAAAGGAAAGCAAACACAGAATTTGTAGTGCTTTCCTATCCTATTTTTTCTTTGACTCTCCTTTGCATAAAGCGTCCTACATTTTTAAAATCATGTACACGTTATTTCTCTAGGTTGTGCATAATCCTTTTTATTTTTGTTTACTATCAGCAAGTACTTTGGAAGAATCTTAAAAGATCCTACATTTCAAACTTCACTTCAAGAGAAACAGTAGTCTTTAGATGTAATGGGCTACAAAAGTGTCAAAAGGCTAAAAGGAAAAGCAACTTAAAGTAACTTAAGAATTCATACTTGTATTTATCTCCATGAAATTCTTTAGAATCCCAAAAACTATACGAATAACATCATTTAACGAGTTTTTTAAATTGTCATCAACAGGTTTTGAATACTGGCCTTGACTAAGGACCATAAAAATATTCAACTTCAAAAAGAAAAAAACCTAAGACTCCTACTTAAAAGAGATGGGATCCCCTAGCCACCAGAATCTCAATCGGGGATCTTTTTTAATCCATATTTTAATCTATTCTGTTGCTTCTAACAGAAAATATCTGAAAGTGGGTGATTTATAAGAACAGAGATTTATTTGGCTCACGATTTGGCAGCCCACGATCCAGAGACCATATTCGGTGAAAGTCTTCCAGCTGCATTGCAATGTGGTGGAAAACAGGCCGTGTGCATCTGTGTTCATGTGTCTCCGTTTTATTCCATCTCCTTATAAATTCACCAGACGCCAATCACTGGGTTCCTGTCCTAATGACCTTAATCCTAATCTCTCCTCAAAGGCTCCATTTTTCAACACCATAGGCGGATTAAGTTTCTACTCCCTTGATCCTGTGACAACCAAATCTCAACACATGAATTTTGGGGAGACACATACAAATCATAACAGTCCATAAATAAATAAATGGGTTATTTTCAATAATATCTGAAGTAGACATGTCTTTCTTTAATATTTATAATTAATCCAAGCATGATTTAATCCAAGTTATTTAAATTAAATATTTTTTTATCTAAGTCTCTACATGAGCCAGATTTAACTATGGAAATCACTAAGCTTGCATATATTCATATAGTGATCATTTTCAACAACATTGAAGGAGTGATTAGGGAGGAGATATTGCTTTACTATTTTTTGTTTTTTGAGAAATTTTTGCTACAGGACACGTGTGCTTACCAGAGAGACAGAAACAGAGAGAAAGAAAGTGAGAAATCACCCCAAGGGTGGTGATTTCTCACCACTCAGAGAGCCAACCACAATCTCTTCTCCATTCTCCTCTCAGGTTTTTGGGCATGTACACACACACACACCCTACGTGAGCTTCAAGCCACCGGGTCCAGGGCTCAAAGCGTAGTCCACCATGTGGGAGTCCAGCACCTCAACCACTATGCTACCCACCGGCTCCACTTTACTATTTTTAAAATACTATCAAATTTCTAGAATGCTCTCAACTCTAAAAAATGGATCATCAAGGGACTAGCAGATGGCATAATGGTTACATCATTGCACATGGCCTACCTCAGTTTGAGTCCTCACCTGGAGGCGTGAAACTCATGTAGGGCACATGTGCATGCATGCCCAAAATCCTGAGAGGAGAATGAAGAAGGGACTGTGACATGGCCATCCCTACCTTGGGGGTGATTCTCACTTTCTGTCTCTGTCTCTCCCTCTCTCCAGTGAGAACATGTACTCTATAGCAAAAATCTCTCTCTTAAAAAAAAAATCTTTGGGAACCAGCAGTTAGCATAATGGCTATGTCGCTGGATTCCCACGTAGTCAACCGCAGTTCGCGTCCTGGACCCGGTGGCTTAGAACTCACGCTGGGCCTGGGCTTGTGTGCGTGCGTGCCCAAGATCCCGAGAGGAGAATGGAGGAGAAACGGATTGCAGCGTGACCATCCCCCCTGGGGGGTGATTTCTCGCTTTCTGTCTCTACGTCTCTGGCTGTCTGTCTGGCGAGCGCACGCGCCCTATAGCGAAAACCTCTCAAGAAAAAAAAATCATCTAAATATTATTTTCTCACTTTATCAAATAAAGAAATTTAAGCTTTGATAGGTTAAGAAATTTAGCTAAGGACACAGAAGACAGTAAATGTTCTAGGTCAGTAGTCTTTCTACAATCCAGTAGATAGTGCAACAATATACTAATATTTGTGACTCACATAGAGTCTATTCTAAGAAGCTATCAGGGACCAGTAGGTGATGTGGTGGTTAAGGAGCTGGACTTACACATGGCCAACTGCAGTTTGAGTCCCGGACCTGGTGGCTTAAAACTCACGCTGGGCTTGTGTGCATGTGTGCCCAGAATCCCAAGAGGAGAATGGAGAAGGCATTGTGGCACGGCCATCCCCCCTTGGGGTGATTTCTAAGGCTACATCTGTCTCTGTCTCTGTCTCTGTCTCTGGCAAGCACACACGCCCTATAATGCTTGTGCATGTGCACGTGCTTGTGCACACACACACACACACACACACAAGACAAAAATTTTAATCTGAGGTTCTAAATCCCTTCTCTTACTGAAATGAGTCGTGGACCTAAATGATAAATATAAAGCTATAAAAGTTCTAGAATAGAATGAAAGAGAAAAATCTTAGTGCACTTAGGTTAAATAAAAATTAAAAAGGACATAAAAACATAAAATGCAGAGCCAGCAGGCAGCATGGAGTTATTAAGATGGCTGGATCTTCCCTGACCAACTGCATGATTCCAATCCTGGATGGGCGACTTAAAAAAAAAGCCAGGCATGTGTGTATGTGTACCCAAAATCTCAAGAGAATGGAGAAATGAAGGAGAAGGGATGCAGCGTGGCTATCACACCAGGGGGTGATTTCTCTTTCTCTCCCTGTGAGTTCACATGCCTTATGGCAAAAACTAAGGGGAAAATAATAAAAGAAATTTTAAATAATGAATCGGATTTCAGCAAAATGTAAAACATTCATTCTTCAAGACACTGTTTAAAAAATAAAAGGTGGGGGTTGGTCAGTCCGCTGGGAAGTGAGCAGAACTGGGCTAGGACTACTTCTCCCGGCGGGGGCAGCAAGAGAGAATTAGTCATGTAGTCCCTCATCAGAAGAGTGATCAGCACCTCAAAAGCCCTGGGGGCCATTGGTCCCTACAGTTAGGCTGTGTTCGTGGGCAGGACCCTTTACATTTCAGGACAGCTGGGCATAAACCCTTCAAGTGGACAGCTTGTGCCAGGAGGAGTGGTGGAAGAAGCTAAGCAAGCTCTTACAAACACGGGCAAGATTCTGAAAGCTGTGGCTGTGACTACAGTAACGTGGTGGAAACAACTGTTTTGCTGACTGACATAAAAGATTTTGGTACTGTCAATGAAATCTACAAACAGTATTTTAAGAGTAATTTTCCTGCTAGAGCTGCTTACCAGGTTGCTGCTTTGCCCAAAGGAGGCCAAGTTGAGATTGAAGCAGTAGCCGTCCAAGGACCCCTCACAACCACATGACTATAAGTGGGCCAGCATTTAGTCTGGAACATTCATTGTGTTTTTAAACTAATATCTTAATTTTTCATAATTGATGAAAGTATAAGTTAGAGTAAAATATCTGAAGTCATTACAGAATGCATAAAATGAGAGTTGAAAGTGATTGAAGATTTGTTACAGGGACCAGCAGTTAGCATAATGGCTATGTCGCTGAACTCCCATATAGTCGACCACGGTTCAAGTACCGGACCTGTTGGCTTAAACTCACACCAGGCACGTGTGCATGCATGCCCAAGATCCCAAGAGGAGAATGGAGGAGAAGGGATTGCGGCGTGGCCATCCCCCCTGGAGGGTGATTTCTCACTTTCTGTCTCTCTGTCTCTCTCTGTCTTTTTGGCGAGTGCATGTGCCCTATAGCAAAAAAAAAAAAGATTTGTTACTAATGTTCTAAATTACACTTATTATACACCTGTATTACTAACTATAGGAGAAGAGACACTCATTACACATTTACTCAAATAAAAAAAGCAAAGGGAAATAACATACAGGAAGAGTTTATTGTTCCTGAGAAATAATCAAGAGCATACCCAATTCGGTTAAATCGTGTTTACTTACTGATGTGAAATACTTAAGTCTCATGTTAGATGTGATTCTGCTTGTACTGAGTATAATTAAAGTATTTAAATTTGAATGGTAAAAATATAGAAGAATATGGACCAAAATTTTGTATAAATAATATTTTTCTAGTGGAAATTAAATATATATACAAATTCAAAAATAAAATAAAATAAGAGATGGGGCCAGCAGGTGGCATGGTGGTTAAAGGCACTGGACTCCCACATGGCCAACCATGGTTTGAGTCCTGGACCTGGTGGCTTGCTTTCTCACTTTCCCTCTCTCTCTCTCCTTTCTATTTCTCACTCTATCCTTCTCTGTTCAAGTTAAAAATAAATATTTTAAAAATTAACATTTTAAAAATAAATAAAAGGCAAAAAAACCCTATTACTGCAGAGGAGTCACCATGAATGGCAACCTCTAGGGACACTCTCTCTGAGGTATTGCAGGAAGTCCTGTGGTAGAACCAACGCCGATGCAGAGATTTTTTGTCAATGATAGAGCTGCAGATACTGTAGAACCGTGACTCTCAGAAAACAAGTGCTTCTTGAGCACATCAAGGTTAAGTCTACTCTCTGCCCCAGGCTCCCCATGTGTTCTGAGGAACCAAAAGCAGTGACAGGGCAAGGCTGTGTATCCTTCATGTGGGCATCTTGATGCTGAAGAAACTCAATGAGAACAAGTGGCTGAGAAGCTGACCAGAAGGATGATGTCTTTTTGGCCTCTAAGTCTTGGATCATGCAGATTCCATAAATCCTGGACTGAAGCTAGAATAAGGCTAGAAAGTTCTCTTCACTGCTGACCCACAATGGTGACCAAAGTCAATGAGGTGAAGTCCACAATTTCCAGACGATGAAGGTGCTGTGACTGTCAGTGGCTGTTGGCCATGTGAAGATGACAGATGAAGAGTTTGTACATACTGTCCACCTGATTATCAGCTTCCTAGTGCCATTGCTCAGGAATTCATAGCACTTCTAGGCTTTGTATGCCAGGAATATAATGGGCAAGACTCATTGCCTGTACTAAGGCACAGCTTCTCACTAATAAATCTTAGTGAGGAGGAGGAGGAGGAGACAGAGGGAGAGGTGAAAGAAAAGGCTGGTTCCATGGCATAGTAGTTAAAGAAGCTGGATCCCACATAGCCAATCATGCAGTTTGAGTTTTGGCCCCAATAGTTGAAAAACATGCTGGGCATGTGTGCACATGTGCCCAAAATCCCAACAGAAAAACATATCCAAAAAAGATGCTCGACACCATTAGTAAATACAAGCTAAAACTACACGATACCACTACACACCCAGCAGAATGGCTAATCTTTAAAGATTGATGTCAATAGGGGCCAGCAGTTAGTGTAATGGCTATGTCATTGAACTCCCACGTAGCCGACCGCGGTTCGAGTCCCAGACCCAGTGACTTAAACTCACGCCGGGCGCGTGTGCATGCATGCCCAAGATCCCGAGAGGAGAATGGAGGAGAAGGGATTGCGGCGTGGCCATCCCCCCTGGGGGGTGATTTCTCACTTTCTGTCTCTGTCTCTCTGTCTGTCTGGCGAGCGCACATGCCCTGTAGCAAAACCCTCCCCCCCCCAAAAAAAAAAGATTGATATCAATAGTACCACTGTTGTCTAGGATGTAGAGTATCCGCAACTCTCACACGCTGCTGGTGAGAACACAAAGTGCTAAGGGTACTTCGGAAAAGTGATTATGTAGTTTCTTACACGGGTAAACACATGGACTTGCTCCATAGCATGGTCGCTAAGGGAACCAGATCCCACATAGCTGAATCCATGATTTGAATCCTGGACCTGACCGTTGTAAAAACTCACTGGGCAGGACCAGCAGGCAGCATGGTGGTTTAAAGCACCAGATTCCCACATGACTGACCACAGTTCAAGTCCTGGACCTGGCAGCTTGAAACTCTCACTGGGCACGTGTGCATGTGTGCCCAAAATCCTAAGAGAAGAATGGAGGACAAGGGACTGTGACATGGCCATCACCCTGAGGGGTTGGTTTCTCAGTTTCCTTCTCACTTTCTCTCTGTGTCTCTCTCCAGCAAGGATACACACCCTATGACAAATACCTAAAAAAAAAAATTTTTAAACACACACACACACACACACACTAGACACATGTGCATGCATGCCCCGAATTCTTTTTTTCATTTATTTAATTTTATTTATTGTCATTATTACTATTTTTTATTTATTTATTTTTATTCATTCATTCATTTATTTTCATTTGACTAGAGAGAGACAGAGAGGGAGAGTAAGAAAGCAAGCCACCAGGTTCAGGACTCGAACCATGGTCAGCCATGTGGAAGTCCAGCACCTTCGCCACCATGCCACCTCCCAGCCCAGCATGCCCCAAATCCTAACAGGATGGAAAAATGGAGGAGAAGGAACAGTGGTGTGCTCACACCCAAGGGAGTGCTTTCTCCCTCTCTCTACTCCCCGTCTGTCTTGGGGGAGCACACACGTCCCCTGGCTAAATAAACAAATAAAGTACACACTTATCTTATGATCCTATAATTCCACTCCTAGGTATTTAAAAAGAAAGAAAGAAAGAAAGAAAGAGAGAGGGGAAGGAATAAAGAAAGGAAGGAAGGAAGGAAGGAAGGAAGAAGAAATAGGCTAAGTAATTCATTTTCAAGAATAGCTTAACAGGGAACCAGCAGTTAGCGTAATGGCTATGTCGCTGGACTCCCACGTAGTCGACCGCGGTTTGTGTCCCGGACCCGGTGGCTTAAAACTCACGCCGGGCACGTGTGCGTGCGTGCCCAAGATCCTGAGAGGAGAATGGAGGAGAAGGGATTGCGGCATGACCATCCCCCCTGGGGGTTGATTTCTCGCTTTCTGTCTCTACGTCTCTCTCTGTCTGTCTGGCGAACGCACGCGCCCTACAGTGAAAATCTCTCAAAAAAAAAAAAAAAAAGAATAGCTTAACAAAAGTTGCTTAACCTGCTTGCAAATGTGACAACCCCAGAAAGTACATGTTCCCGTTCTCAGCAAGTTCCTGAGTAAATGAAATCTGAAAACAACAGGTCGCCCTTGAGAAATGACTTCTCAGGATGGTGGCTGGTCACCAGCCCTTTGTTCCTCTTCATTGCCTGGTTTTTCTCCCTCCTCAGGACATTTGGCAGGCCTTTATCTCCTGAGCCTAAGCCTTGCCATTAGAAAAGAGGAGAAAGAGGACAATAACTGCCTAAAAAGGGAATATCGAAACTTGGGCCACTTTCAGGAAGACTGTATACCCCATAATACTCAGCTAATTGGGAACTGGGAGAGGGGCTTGTGCACTAGGGAATAAATTGCTTCTTATAACTCTTCTGGCTATGCTTGCCCATCAGACACCTGAACTTGCAAAGCTGCCGTTAAAGTCTTCCTTCACCATACTTCGTGTCTTCATGTCCATTCTTTGGCATTGGACAGGTGGGTGCATTTCTTATAATATTCACCCAAGAAAAATTAAAACAAATGTTCATATGAAGATTTAAAGTGAACGTTCATAGTAGCTGTATTCAAAATAGCTGAAACCTGAACAGAACCATATGTCTATTCAAATATACTAATTATATTCCTGTGGTAGAATGTTACTGAGCATGGGGCCAGCAAGAGGTGGGTGGTTAAGGCACTGGACTCCCACATAACCAACCATGGTTTGAGCACTGTACCTAGTGGCTTGCTTTCTCACTGTCCCTCTCTCTCTGGTCAGATTATTAAAAATAATAATGATGATGAATAAAATTTATTTTAAAAGGGACCAGCAGTTAGTGTAATGGCTAAGTCACTGGACTCCCACGTAGTCAACCGCGGTTCGAGTCCTGGACCCGGTGACTTAAACTCACACCGGGCATGTGTGCATGCGTGCTCAAGATCCCGAGAGGAGAATGGAGGAGAAGGGATTGCAGCATGGCCATTCCCCCTGGGGGGTGATTTCTTGCTTTCTGTCTCTCTGTCTCTCTCTGTCTGTCTGGCGAGCGCACGCGCCCTACAGTGAAAATCTCTCCAAAAAAAAAAAAAAAAAAAAAGAATATTACTGGGTCCAGCAGATGGCTTAATGGTTACATAGACTCCCATGTAATTGACAGCAGTTTGAGTCCCAGACCCTGTGACTTAAAACACGCCAGGCACGTGTATGTGCATGCCCAAAATCCTGAGAAGAAACTGGAGAAGGGATTGTGGGATAGCCATCCTCCCGAGGGGGTGATTTTTTGCTTTCTGTCTCTTTGTCTCTGTCTTCTTCAGTGATGCATGAACCCTATAGCAAAAAAAAAAAAAAAAAAAAAAAATTACTGAGCACTTAAAAGGAACAAACTGATGTGTGTAATAATATGGATGAATCTGAAAAGCATTGTGCTAAATGAAGGGAGTCAGACACAAAAACTACCTACTATCTAATTTCATTTATATAAAATTTTAGAAAATGCATAATTATGGTAATAGAAATCAAATCATACTTTTTCAGGGGCCAGTACCAGTAGGAAGTAACTCCAAAGGGACACAAGTGAACTTTTAGAGGTGATGGAAATATTCTAGATCTTAATGATAGTGGGAGTAATGTAACTCTACATTTGTCAATCTACGTTGAATTGCATACTTAAAATCTGTGAGTTTCACTATAACTTTTTATTTTTTTAAGTTTTTGCTATAGAGTGTAAGCTCTCTAGAGAGAGACAGAGGTGGAGTGAGAAATCACACCCCCTGGGTTGGGGGAAGCCATGCCCCAATTCCTTCTCCACCACTCTCCTCTCAGGACTTTGGGCACGCATGAACCTGCGCCTGGCATGATTTGTAGGCTGTCGGTTCTGGGGCTCAGACCATGCGGGGTCCAGCTGCCTTAGCCTCCAGACCATCTGCTGGCTCTACTGTAACTAAATTTTATCTTTTTAAAAATAATTGTTTCCTTTATTTTATTTATCATTATTGTTATTTTTTTTAATTTGATAAGAATGAGACAGAGAGAGAGAGAAGAGAAAGCAAGAAAGCAAGCTACCCGGTCTGGGACTTGAACCGTGGTCAGCCATGTGAGATTCCAGCACCCTTAACCACCACGCCATCTGGCAGCCCATAAATTTTATCTTAATAAAGCTGACCAAAGCATGTGCAAGTGTGAGAAAAACTCCTAACTTCAAATATTAATGAACAGGAAAGGGGCCAACAGATGGCATAGTGGTTAAACTAATGAACTCCCACGTGGTTGACGGTTCAAGTGCCAGATCCAGTGGCTTGAAACTCATGCCAGGTGAGTGTGCATGTTTTGCCCAGAATCCTGAGAGGAGAATGGAAAAGAAGGGACTGTAACATGATCAACCCCCCTGGGGGGTTATTTCTCACTTTCCTGCTCTCTGTCTTTCTCTCTGTCTCTCCAATAAGCACACACGCCCTATAGCAAAAATCTCTTAAAAAAAAAAAAAAAAAAGGAAAAGAGGGACCAGCAGATGGCTAATGGTTACATCGCTGGACTCCCACAGTCGACTGCAGTTCAAGTCCTAGACCTGTGGCTTAAAACTCAGGCTGGGCACATCTGCGTGCATGCCCAAAATCCAGAGAGGAGAATGAAGGAGAAGAGATTGCAGTGTGGTCATCCCCCCTGGGGGGGTGATTTCTTGCTTTCTATCTCTCTGTACTTCTGGCTAGCGCGTGCGCCCTATAACAAAAATCTATCTTTAAAAAAAAGGGAAAGAATTGTATATATTTCTTTTATTTTTTAAGTTTTGTTTATTTGTTTGTATTGCCATAGGGCGCATGCACTCACTGACGAGAGAGAGAGAGACAATGAGAGACAAAGTGAAAAATCATCCCCCTAGGAAGGGTGACCACACCATAATCCCTTCTTCTTCATTCTCTTCCGTGGACTTTGGATACACATGCACATGCTCCCAGCATGATTTTCAAGCCACCAGATCCAGGACTTGAACCACGGTTGGCTATGTGGGAGTCTAATGCCATGCTAGCTTAACTACCATGCTAGCTTCTAGCCAGAAATTGCATATATTTCTGTTGCCTCTCACATATGATAAAAAAAAAATCACACAATTCAAAAGGATAAGGAATAACTATAAAGGTAATTAGTTATGAGTTATTATTTAGAATTGCAGGTAGAGCTGGCTCCCAAACACATCAGTAATGTGCTGCTCAGGAGAAACCAGATTCCACATGGCAGCCATGACTGGAATCTCCAGTCCCGTTGGCCTGAAATATGCTGGACATGGTCATAAATGCCCAAGATCCAATGGGCTAGAGGACTAGAGGAGGAGGAAGATCACGGCATCATCCTCACTGTGGAGGTCGCTTCTCTCTCTCGTACACACACTCTATCATGAATAAAGGAAAATAAAATTAAAGAAAAAAAAATTTCAGGTAGATATTGTGCCACTAAATTAAGGCCATTGTGCAAACTTCTCAAGTATCAACTTCTCTTACATAATGTGTGCTTTTATTCTTTTTATTGATTTACTGCTTCTCTGTGGATTTTGTTCAGACAAATTCTAATAAAATGTCTTTCAAAGAAATCCCAGCAGCATTAAAAATAGCAATGTTTGTATCCACCTTAATGATGTATTCCTAAGGCTCAAACTCTAAATCAGACCTTGCACATTTCATTTCATGGATGTCTAGTCAGGCTAATCAATTTAGTCAGGAAAAACCAGCTTTTGTAGCTGCAAATTCTGCAGCTCTGCTTGGGGAAAAATCAAAATTCCATGTATTCACTCTGAAATAGCAGACTGATGGCAATCATGAGATTGTGTGCCTCGAAAAAACCGTAATTTGGACTACCTCAGTATATGATTGCTGAGATTGTTATCTCACACACAGGAGGGAGGCTGCACACTGTGAGAATCTTAGAGTTCTGTACATTAATGCACAGCATTGCATCCTAGGACACTAAATTGAAAACGAGGAGTCAACAAGCCAGAGTGCGGAGTAGTAACGTGATAAACCAGAAAGAAACCAAGAGTCAGGCCACCAAGGTTCTTCCCTCCCCCAGTCGCCTGCTTCCCTCCCACTACTGCACCCCCCGCCCAACACTAGGTGATACATCAGCTTCTCCTCTACAAAAAAACAGGGGGTGGGGGTAGGAGATTGAATCTGCTTGGCCTCCCCAGCCACAGACAGGGTGACTTAAATAACAGAAATTTATTTCTCATAGCCTGGAGGCTGGAAGTTCACATGCATTCAAACAGTCTCTTCAAAGCAACTTAGGCTTTTTCTAGTCTGCACCTTAAAACTCTTCCAGCTTCAGCCCGGCTAGATTGCACGGTGGATGAGGTGGCTAGATCCCACGTGGCCAACTGTTCAATTTGAGTCCCCCATCCAGGAGCTTAAAAATCATGTTGGGCACATGGGCATGTGTGAGATGAAAATAAAAATGAAAAATCGTGAAATGACAATGAGAAGGAAAAGGAGATAAGGGATTGCAGTGTGGTCATTCTCCCAGGGGTGCTCTCCCACTCCCCCCCCCACTTCCTGTGAGCACATGTCCCCTATAGCAAATTAAAATAAAAACAAAAACTCGGGGCTGGCAGGTGGCATGGTGGTTAAAAGTGCTGGACTCCACAAAATCGACTGCAGTTTGTGTTCCAGACCTGGTGGCTTGCTTTCTCACTTTCCCTCTATCTCTGACCAAATGAAAAATAATAGCAATAATAATAATAATTAATAAAGTAAAATAAAATAATTTTAAAAAAAAACCTCTTCCAGCTTTTTCCTATCACCCAATTCCAAACTTCCATATTTCCAGTTGTTAGAGCAACAAGTCACCTCACGGTATCAAAATCTGAATTAGTCTGACAGACCGCTGTAACAAATTACTACAGACTTCCACTTTCTAAACAATGGAAACGTATTATTCACAGCCTGGAGGCTGGAAGTCCAAGATCAAGATGCTGGCAGGTCTGGTTTCTCCTGAGGTCTCCTTCCTTGACTGGCAAATGGTCGTCCTCTTGCTGTGTCCTCACATGGCCTTTCCTCTGTGCATGTACATCCCTAGAGTCACTTTCTCTTTGATAAGAACATCAGTTCAGGACCAGCAGGGAGGGTAACAGCTATGTCACTGAACTCCCACATAGTTGACCACGGTTCAAGTCCCGGATCCAATGGTTTAAACTCACGACAGGCGCGTGTGCGTGCGTGCCCAAGATCCCGAGAGGAGAATTGAGGAGAAGGGATTGCGGCGTGGTCCTCCCCCCGGGGGGGGATTTCTTGCTTTCTGTCTCTCTGTCTCTCTCTGACTTTCTGGCGAGCGCACACGCCCTATAGCAAAAACTTCTCCAAAAAAAAAAAGAAGAACATCAGTTCTTGGGCCAGCAGTTGGCGTGGTAATTAAGGGCGCTGGACTCCCATGTAGCCGACTGTGGTTCAAGTCCTAGACCTGGTGGACCTCACTTTCCCTCTCTCTCTTTCTCTCTCTCGCTCTCTTTTTTCCTCTCTCTCTCTCACCCTGCCCCTCTCTGGTCAAATTAAACAAATAAAGTTAAATAAAATAAGTATTTAATAAAATGAACATGAGTTCTATTGGATTAGGGCCCCACCCAATAGCCTCATTTTAACTTTATTACCTCTTTAAAGACCTTATGTCCAAATATAATTACATTCTAAGGTATGGGGGAAGGCTTAAGATTTTGACATATGAATTTCGTGGGGAACACAGTTCAGTCCATCGCAGGGAGTTAGCTGACGTTACGGGATTCTGCAGTCCTCCATGATCCCCTCTACTTGCTCGTCTCAAATGAACATTACTATCCAGGAATCTCCAAAAAGGGAGGGAAGATTAGTAGAGCATCCTGTTTAGTTTAGCAATGCCCACACAAGACAGAGATCTCAGGGGATAGAATGAATTATAAATCCTCCTTCAAATGTTATTCTAATGGATGGTAGAAGTCGTATATGCAGTCACAATACATGTAATAGAGAAGACTCACAGGCCAGTTTCCGGCTGTTAACATAGGGGGAAAGAGCGTTCTTACACATCTAAGCCTAACCATTGCAGAATGCCATTGTTATTTTAGTGCGATGCAAGCTGTTATCATAAAATAATTATACATTTTCAAAGAGCTAAAAATGCAGGGTACTTGGGGTTCTAGATGGGAAAATATACCCTTTCAATGAAATTTCATACTGTTTTTCTTTCCTTCTAGAAACCGCAATATGCAGTATAGTTCAGATGAATTAATCTCTTGTTAATTTTGGAAGCTACTGAATCAACATATCCGCCTCCACCTCTTTTTCTCAACTTCAGAAGGGTACTGCAGGCATTCCTAACAATCAGATCAGTTTCTGGAGCAGTTGGCCTGGCCAGCACAAACAAGCGCCTCGTTCTCTCAACGTAGCGGTGAACTGGAAGCCAGTGATGGCCTGCCCTGAACTTTGTCCCTCCAACCCTTCCAATGGTTCTATAAATCCCTTACCATCTGAAATATGTACAGTAATTTCTCTTTTCCTGACTGAATTCTGACTAATGCAACTGAACAAAATATATTTTTAGGAGTTTGTTTTGTTTGTTTTGTATTGTTTTGCTTTGTCTTGTTTTGCTATAGGGTGCATGCACTCACTAGAGAGACAGAAAGAGACAGATTGAGGTTTTTAAGCTGCCAGATCCAGGACTCAAATTGTGGTCAACTACATGGGAGTCTAGCAACATAATCATTACACTATCTGCTGGTCCTACACAAAACACATTTAAAAAGGTCTAAAGACCACCCCCCTACCTAGGGTAGTTCATAATTTTCCCTTTCTCTGTCTCTCTCTCTGTCTCTCTCTAGCAAAAGAGAATAAAGAATAATTCTCGGGACCAGCAGATGCTGTGATAGTTACGTCACTGGACTCCCACGTAGTTGACCACAATTCAAGTCCTGGACCAAGTGACTTGTAACTCATGCTTGGCTCATATGCCTGTGTGCCCAAGATCCCAAGAGTAGAATGGAGAAGAAGGGATTGTGGCATGGCCATCCTCCCAGGGGGTGGTTTCTCACTTT
>NW_006159427.1:4975068-4975804 GCF_000334495.1 Tupaia belangeri chinensis
ATTTTCCTCTCAGATCTTGGGCATGCACGCACATGCACCAGCGTGAGTTTAACCCGCTGGGTCCATGACTCGAACTGCAGTCAACTACATGGGAGTTTAGCGACATAGCCATTATGCTAACCGCTGGTCCCAATTCTTCATCATTTTTGCCTTGGTACACACTCTATGACAAAAATAAATAAATAAATAAATAAAACTAAAGAAAGCATGGACCAGCAGGTAGCATGGTGGTTAAAGTGCTGGATCCCAATGGTTCCTGTTCCAGATCTGGTGGCTTGAAAAACATGGCCAGCATGTGTGCGTGCATGCCCAAATTCCTGAGAGGAGACTAGAGGAGAAGGGATTGCAGTGTGACCATTCCCCTAGTGGATAATTTCTCACTTTCCCTCTCTCTCTATCTCTCCCTAACAAGCACATATGCCCTATGGCAAAAAAAAAAAAAAAGGTGTTAAAGACAGGGTAGGCCCATGACCTAGAGGTTAAGGGAATTGGATCCCACATGGCTGACAGTGGTTCAAATCCTAGCTCTAGCAGTTTCAAAAACATGCTGAGAGGGACCAGGCAAAAGCATAATGGTTTCATCACTGGACTCCCATGTAGTCGACCGTGGTTTGAGTTCAGGACCCAGCAACTTAAAACTCACGCTGGGTTGGAGAGCAGCAGGTGGCATGGTGGTTAAGGCACTGGACACTCCCACATGGTCGACTATGGTTTGAGTCCCAGACCTGGTGGCTTG
>NW_006159427.1:4975945-4976976 GCF_000334495.1 Tupaia belangeri chinensis
AAAAAAATTCTTAAAAAAATTTACACTGGACCATGTGCGCAATGCCCAAGATCCTGAGAGGAGAATGGAGGAGAAGGGATTGGAGTAGGGCCATTCTCTGCCCCGTTCCCACCCCGGGAGGTGATTTCTCACTGTCTCTGTCTCTACAGTGAGCACAAATGCCTTATAGCAAAAATCTCTCTCAAAAACAAACAAACAGGGACCAGCAGTTAGCATAATGGCTATGTCACTGGATTCCCATGTAGTTGACTGTGGTTTGAGTTCCGGACCCGGCAGTTTAAAACTCATGCTTGGCGAGGGGCACGGCCCAAGATTCCAAGAGGAGAAAGGAAGAGAAGGGATTGCGGCGAGGCCATCCCTCCGGGGAGTGATTTCTCGCTTTCTGTCTGTCTCTCTCTGTCTGTCTGGCAAGCACATGCGCCCTATAGCAAAAACCTCTCCAAAAAACAAACAAACAAAAAAACAAACAAACAAACAAACAAACAGTCATGCTGGGTACGTGTGTGAGTGGCCACAGTCCCAAAAGGATGGAGAAGATGGAGAAGCAGCAGCTGTGCTGTGGTCACAGTCATTGGCAGGTGCTTTCCCCTTCTGTCTTCATCTCTGTCTCTCTCTCACTGGTCATCACACGTACCCTATGGCAACTGAAGAGAGAAATACTCCAAAGACAAATGACGATCTATATAAAGTCGATTTTTTTTAGTTGGGAATTGTTGAAAACAATTCAAGCTGGAGAGAAGGAAATAAAGTGAAAAATAAAAACAAGAATAAAATGTGAAGAGCGCACGTGAGCACTAGTGTTTTTTTCCTCTTGCCTCGTTGCCTCACTGAGAGCAAGATGGGTTGCCCACAGCTCTACCAGAGCCCACTGGGAAAACGCAGCCAGGGTTCTTGCTCTTCCCACTGCATCTGTTCAGACCAACGAGATCTGATCCAGAAATATGGCCTTACTATGTGCTGCCACTGTTTCCATCAGTCTGCAAAGGACACAGGCTTCCTCAAGTTGGACTAAATCTTTTTTTTTTTTTGTA
>NW_006159427.1:4977052-4988134 GCF_000334495.1 Tupaia belangeri chinensis
GGATGGCCATGCCGCAATCCCTTCTCCTCCATTCTCCTCTCAGGATCTTGGACACGCACGCACACGCGCCCGGTGTGAGTTTGAGCCACCAGGTCTGGGACTCGAACCATGATTGACTACATGGCAATCCAGCGACATAGCCATTACACTAACTGCTGGTCCCTAGACTAACTCCTCTTGCTTGAAGGGATTGTCCAAAATATACACCTAATGAAAGAAACTATGCTAGCCTTTTATATATATAATAAAATTTTAAAATCCTTCGATATGTGTGTGTGTGTGTGTGTTTAAGAATTATTTATTTTTGGGACCAGCAGTTAGCATAATGGCTATGTCGTTGGACTCCCACGTAGGCGACCATGGTTCATGGCCCAGACCTGGGGGCTTAAAAATCACACCAGGCGCCCAGGCGCATGTGTGTGCGTGCCCAAAATCCCGAGAGGAGAATGGAGGAGAAGGGATTGCGGCGTGGCCATCCCCCCTGGGGGGTGATTTCTCACTTTCTGTCTCTCAGTCTCTGTCTGTCTGGCAAGCGCACGCGCCCTATCGCAAAAACGTCTCAAAAAAAAAAAAAGAAGTATTTATTTGTATTTATTCATTCATTCATTTATTCATTTATTCATCAGAGAGAAACAGGCTGAGCGTTAGGGAGTGAGAAAGCAAGCCGCCAGGTCTGGGAATTGAATCATGGCCATGTGGGAGTCTAGTGCCTTAACCACCGTGCCACCTGCTGGCCCCCAATTTGTGTTTTTTTAAATGTGACTAGACTAATTGGTTATAGACCTGTTTACACTTTATTTTTTATCTCCTCACTGAATTTGTCATTAAAATATGTGGCTTAGTCCCCTTCAGTTATATGAATATATTCATGCAGAAAAAGAAAAGGGGGTTATATTATAAAATTTCAGTTTTACCCACAAAATCCCACCCCCGATACACATGTAGTCAGTCCTAAGAAAACACTACTGCATTCAGTTCATGTGTTTGCTCATGATCGAAAGCTGGCTGGATTGGTATCAAGACCCTGTTGATGACACTAGCAATTAGCATAATGGCTATGTTGCTGAACTCCCATGTAACTGACCATGGTTCAAGTATCAGACACAGTGGCTTAAACTCGTGCTAGGTACATGTACGTGTATGCCCAAGATCCCGGGAGGAGAATGGAGGAGAAGGGATTGCGGTGTGACCATCCCCCCTGAGGGATGATTTCTTGCTTTCTATCTCTCTGTCTCTCTCTGACTTCCTGGCTAGTGCACGCGCCCTATAGCAAAAACATCCTAAAAAAAAAAAAAAGAAAGAAAGAAAGACCCTGTTGAAGGTGCTGTCTCTCTTCCCTGTCTGTTTTTTTTTTTTCAGAAAAGAGAAGAAATAAACAGAATAAACTAGAAGAAATAAATAAAGTAAACCAAAAACTATGAAAAAGAAAGGAAAGAAGGAAGAAAGAACTAAAACAAATCATTTGGAAGTCCAGCAGGCACCCAGGCAATATTGTCAACTGAAGTCTTGTTTCTTTGCCAAAAGGTTTTTTATCTTTGTTACCCTTTCTAAGTGGTGGAGTTCATGGCAAGTCTGGCCCCCAGGTTTTTCATCTACTCCATTCAAGAATCTGAATCTGAGACTGAAACTTCTTAATCCCGAGCATATATTCTTCAAAAAGGAAATAAATTACTCTAACTTGAATTTCATCTTTCCACTCAAGGTCTTTGGCAGCAGGGGCGTGCTTAAACAGCAGTAGCAGAGCTACTGGAACCAGCCGGAGGCAGGTTGGAAAATTTCCACAGAGAGTACAAAACGGTGTCTGGTGCCTACTCCAACTCGGAAAAAATTCGCAATACCTATACATGTTAGCTAGGTGCTAACCAGGACTGCCATGTCCAATTGGGCAGGTCGCTCACACACGGGCCACCTGGCTGAGGGTTAGGTAGGAGCTAAGCTTGATGCCCCATGCTGAAAGCCCGAGTGGATGCACTAACTCAGAAAAGAGGTGCCTTTTATAATTGGGACAAAAGTACTTTTTGGGCTTTCAGGAAACAGCTCTAATAATCCTTTAAAAAGATATTAGTGTGTTGGGACCAGCATTTGGAGGAATGGTTATGTTAGGACTCCCATGTAGCGAACTGCTTCCTGCTTCAAGTCCCAGACCAGATGGCTTAAACTCCTGCCGGGCATGTGTGCCCAAGATCCAGAGAGGAGAATGGAGAAGGGACTGTGGCATGTCCATCCCCCTGGGGGGTGATTTCTTGCTTTCTGTCTCTCTATTTCTGGCGAGCATACGCGCCTTATACCAAAAATCTCTCTTAAAAAAAAAGTGTGTGTGTGTATATATATAAATATATATATATACACATACATATATATATGTGTGTGTGTGTTTTCCTTTTTCCTATAGCATAAGATATGATTTAATTTTTTCCTTTTATTCAGAGGTAACAAATTGCTCTGGAAAGATGTAAACTGTTAAGAAAAAAAAGAGGAAGAGTGGATCCTCAGATTTCATGTAGCCAACTAAGGTTTTTTGTTTGTTTGTTTGTTTTTCTTTTTTTGGAGAGATTTTTGCTATAGGGCGCGTGTGCTTGCCAGGCAGACAGAGAGAGACAGAGAGGCAGAAAGCGAGAAATCACCCCCCAGTGGGGATGGCCACGCCGCAATCCCTTCTCCTCCATTCTCCTCTCGGGATCTTGGGCATGCAGGCATATGCGCCCGGCATGAGTTTAAGTCACCGGGTCCAGGACTTGAACTGCGGTCGACTACGTGGGAGTCCAGCGACATAGCCATTACGCTAACTGCTGGTCCCACAAACTAAGGTTTTATTGTCAGGCTTTATTGAGAGAAAATGATTTCAGAATCCTGTTAATTAATTTATTCACTTAGTTTGTGCCAGAGGCTACATGTGCTTACCAGAGAGACAGAGAGGGAGAAAAGTAAGTACCTCCTGTGGAAAGTGGTCACACTGCAATCTCTTCTCCATTTCTCTCTCTTTGGAATTCTAGGCAAGCACACACACACACCAGGGTACTTCTGAGGCTGTTTTCTCTTTTTTTAGAGGTTTTTGCTATAAGGAGCATGCGCTCGCCAGACAGAGAGACAGAGAGACAGAAAGCGAGAAATCACTCCCCTAGAGGGGATGGCCACGCTGCAGTCCCTTCTCCATTCTCCTCTCAGGATCTTGGGCACGCACGCACATGCGCCTGGCATGAGTTTTAAGTCACCGGGTCCGGGATGCAAACCGCAGTCGACTACATGGGAGTCCAGCGACATAGCCATTATGCTAACTGCTGGTTCCCTGAGGGTGTTTTCAAGCCCAGGGGTCTGGGACTCCAACTGTACAATCAGCTATGTGGGATCTAGCTGCAAGGGTTTAGGGTCTTCAGTGGTTGAAATCCTTCTGTATTTCTTTTTAGAGAATTATGTATTCAAATCCTCTGAACAGTTTCCATTGGGCTGTCTTTATTTTTTAAATTATTATTTATTTATTATTATCATTCTTTTCATTTTCTATATGGCACACACTCACCAGAGAGAGACACAGAGAGAGAGAGAACATGAAAAAGCAAGACTCCAGGTCTTGGACTCTGTGGTCAGTCACGTGGGAGTCCAGCATTTTAACCACTATGCCACCTGCTGGCCCCTGCTTTCATTTCATTCATTTTTTTGAGAGGATTTTGCTATAGGGTGTGTGTGCTCACCAGAAAGAGAGAGAGAGACAGAGAGACAGAAAGCGAGAAATCATCCCCTGGGGTGGATGGCCACACCACAATCCCTTCTCCTCCATTCTCCTCTTGGGATCTTAAGTACGCACGCACATGCACCCAGCCTGACTTTAAGTCACCGGGTCTGGGGCCCGAATCGTGGTCAACTACGTGGGAGTCCAGCAATATAGCCATTATGCCAACTGCTGGTCCCTGTTTTATTAATTTTAAAGTTTTGCATACATACATTTATTTATTCTAAGAGCAAGAGAGACGGAGAGATAAGAAAGAGAGATAAGGCTGTCTAACAAAGTCTCTATGCCATTATCCACTCCCAGCTTTACCCAGCCCAAGATCATGGGCACTTGAATTCCTGACATACTCAGGAAACTGCCCAGGTGCAAAACTGTAACCTTCTATGTGGATCGGCTTTGCGTTGCATTGTGGTTTAACATCATGACACTGCCTGGCTCCCTTTATATATTTTGGATACAACTCTCTCAACGCATGTGTGATTTGCACAAGTTTTTTCCCATTCTTGGGGCGTTCTTTTCATTTTGTCAGTGGTGTCTTTTGAAGCAAAGAAGGTTTAATACCGAGTGAGAGCGTGTGTTCCTTTGTCTGCGATCTAGTTTGGCTGAAGCTGGAAGTGAATCACGGTGGGAAGACCCTGATGGGGGTGCCTGTCACTCTCTCCCTCTTTCTCTCTCCTGCATGGTAGAAATAAAAAATAAGCTGTTCAAAATAAGATTCTAATTATAATTAAGTCCAAGCTATTACTATTTTTTTCTTGTTACTTGTGCTTTTGGTGCAGTGTCAGAAACCACTGCATAATCCAAGGTCACAATGATTTACACTTACGGTTTTTTCTGAGATTTTTATAATTTTGGCTCTTATATATATATTTTTTTTTTGAGAGATTTTCACTGTAGGGCGCGTGCGCTTGCCAGACAGACAGAGACATAGAGATAGAAAGCGAGAAATCACCCCCCAGGGGGGATGGTCACGCCGCAATCCCTTCTCCTCCATTCTCCTCTCGGGATCTTGGGCACGCACGCACACGCACCCGGCGTGAGTTTTAAGCCACCGGGTCCGGGACACGAACCACGGTCGACTACGTGGGAGTCCAGCGACATAGCCATTACGCTAACTGCTGGTTCCCGGCTCTTATATTTTTGCCTATGATTCATTTTGAGTTAATTTTTATGTATGGTGTGAGATGGAGGCTCCAACTTCATTTTTTTTTCTTCTTTTTTTTAGTTTGCTAGAGGGCACATGCACTTGTCAGAGAGCAACAGAGAGAAATCGCACCCCAAGGGGGATAGCCACTCTGCAGTCCCTTCTACTCCAGTCTCTTCTTGGGATTTTGGGCATGCACATGTGCCTGGCCCGAATTTCAAATCACTGGGTCTGGGACTCAGAATGCACAGCTTGCCAGGTGGGATCCAGTGCCCCAAACTCTAAGCCAACTGCCAGCCCCCAACTTCATTCCTATGCATGTGGTTATCCAGTTTTCCTCACACTATTTGTTGAAAAGACTGTTCTTGGGACCAGCAGATGTCATAATGGTTACATTACTGGACTCCCACATAATCGGCCTTGGTTCAAGTCCTGGACCTGGCTGCTTAAACCTCACGCTGGGCACATGTGTGTGCATGCCCAAAATCCCAAGAAGAGAATGGAGAAGAGATTCTGGCATGGCCATCTCCCTAGGGGGGTGTTGATTTTCTCCCTTTCTGTTTCTCGATCTCTCCAGTGAGTGCACATTCCCTACAGCAAAATTTTCCATTTAAAAAAAGAAGAAGAAAAGACTAATCTTTTCATAGTGAACTGTGTTAGAACTCTTGGTAAAAAGCAACTGACCATGAGTGTCATAGGGATTTCCATTACACTGATCTGTAGGATAGCTTTATGCCAATACCACATCATCTTGATCACTGTAGCTGTGTGTGTGTGTGCGTGTGTGTTTTCTTTTTGAGAGAAATTTTTGCTATAGGGCTGAAGAGACAGAAAGTGAGAAATCACCCCCCCTCCCCCCGGAGATGGTCACACCCCAGTCTTGTCTCCTTCATTTCTCATCTCAGGATCTTGGGCATGCACCCACATGTGCCCAGTGGGTTTAAGCAACCAGGTTCGGGACTTGAACCATGGTTAACTATATGAGAGTCCAGTGATGTAACCATTATGCCATCTTCTGGTCCTGGTGTGTGTGTCCCTTCTCCTTTATTTCTCATCTCAGGATCTTGGGCATGCACCCACGTGTGCCTGGTAGGTTTAAGCCACCAAGTTCAGGATTTAAACTATGGTTAACTGCATGATTCCAGTGATGTAACCATTATGCCATCTTCTGGTCCTGGTGTGTGTGTATTTTTTTTAGAAGTTTTTGCCATATGACACATATTCTTGCCAGATAGACAGAGATGGTGAGAAGGAAAGAGAAATCACTCACCAGGGAGAATGGCCATGCCACAATCCCTTCTCCTCAATTCTTCTGGGATTTTGAGCAAGCATGCACACATGCCCAGTATGATTTTTGAGCTACCAGATCCTGGACTCGAACTGTGTTCAGCCATGTGGGAGTACACCACCATAACCACTATGCCACCTGCTGCTTTCCCCACCCCCCAGCTTTTTTTTGAAGCCACCAGAGGCCAGGACTCAAACTGCAGTCAGTTACATGGTATCCGGCTCCCTCTACATAGCGCTCAACTACTGTGTTTTGAGGCTGGCTCTCCAAATGTGTTTTTTTCTTTTTAATTTTGGTATAAGGTGAGTGCACTCGCAGGGTATAAGGGTAAGGAGAGAGAAAGTAAGAAATCAACCCAAGGGGATTTGGCATGCTACAATCCCTTCTCCTCCATTCTCCTCTCAGGATTTCTGAGCATCTACACATGTGCCTGGTATTTTTCAGGACACTGGGTCTGTGCCTCAGAACTATGCAGTCAACCACATGGGATCCAGCTGCCTTGACCACCCACATCACTGGCTGGCCCCAACTATATTTTTATCTATTTCTCATATTAATTGTCAGTTTTATTTTAATGTATTATGGGGTACTATTGATATACATTTATATATGTCTCCCTAATAGGTTAATCTTTTAATTGCTACAAAATTTATCTATTTATTTACTTTTAGTTTTTGCTATAGAGCATGTGCACTTGCCAAAGAGGGACAGAGAAAGACAGGGAAAGTGAGAAATCATCCCCTAGGGGGATGGCCATGCTGCCATCCCTTCTTCTCCACTCTCCTCTCAGGATTTTGGGCACACAGGCACACATTCCTGGTGTATTTTCTAAGGCACTGGGTCTGGGACTCAAACCACATACTCAGTCATGTGGGATCTAGCCAACTTAACCACCATGTCACCTGGCTGGTCTCAAAATTTATTTTTAAGGTTATTTATTTCTTCCATGAATGAGAAAGAGAGAGAGATCATATCCTCTTTCTCACTCACGGAAAAAAGAGCTCATGGCTTTGGGAGTTCATGGTCAAGGGTTTGCATCTTGCCAGTACTTTTTGTCAGTGGGGACTCTGCAGGGCTCCAAGGTGGCCCAGAACATCATATGATAAGAAGGCAAGAACTTATGCATTCCCTACCTCTTTTTATAAAGCCACCAGTATTAATCATGGGGGACCCACTCTGCTAGCTTTATCTAATCCTAGTCTACTCCCTGAAGCCATGTCTTTTTTTTTTTTTAAGAGGTTCTTGCTATAGGGTGCGTGCACCCACCAGAAAGACAGGGAGAGTCAGAGAGACAGAAAGTGAGAAATCACTCCCCAGGGAGGATGGCTATGCTGCAATCCCTTCTCCTCCATTCTCCTCTCGGGATCTTGGGCACGCACACACATGTGCTCAGCGTGAGTTTAAGCCACCAGGTCCAGGACTCAAACCACGGTCAACTACATGAGAGTCCAGAAACATAGCCATTATGCCAACTGCTGGTCCTGCGTCTTTTTTTTTTTTCTTTTAAGGATTTTTTAAAATTTTGTTATTAGTATTGTTATTTTTAATTCAATCAGAGATACAGAGAAGGGAAGAGAAAGAGAGAAAGAGAAAGTGAAAGTGAGAAATAAAGCTGCCAGGTCCAGGATTTGAACAGTGGTCAGCCATGTGGGAGCCCAAAGTCCCAATTATCATACCACCCTAGCCCAGAGTCTTAATATCATAGTTGGATTAAATTTTCTCGCTCACTATATAAAAAATAAAAATATAAACATATGTACAAAATGTATATATTTACATATAAATTACAAAATACAGAGGGTGTGTGTGGCCTCCAGAGAGATTGGGGAGAGGGAAGAAACTTTAATGGGGCAAACTCATACATGGCAATCCCTTCTCCTCCATCTCTTCATCATGTCAGTGTTTTGGCAAAGCATGCATGCCCAATGTGTTTAAGTCACTGGAGCCAGGACTTGAACCATGGTTACCCATATGGATCTAGTGCCCTTAACCACCAGGCTATGGGGCTGGCCCCAAAGTAACTTTACTTTAGCTGATGTCACACTATTATTAATTATTAATGATTCATAATTATGATATTTCACAGGGCCAATCCATTGTGCACAGAATGCTATTTGTTTACCAAGCCAAGTTTTGCGGGTTTTTTTGTTTTGTTTTGTTTTTTTCCCAAAAAAATTTAGCTAGGCTAAATTTAGCTGGACTAAATCTGTCAGTCTTCAAGTTATGTTGGGCCAAAAATATTGATCAAACATAACGTTTGTCTTTTTCAGACTTTGCTCTTAAGCATCTCTCTTGAGAGTCTCTGTTTTTTTTTTTTTTTAAAGAATTGTTTTATTTAACTTTTATTTATTTAATTTTGACCAGAGAGGAAGAGAGAGAGAGAGAGCAAGCCACCAGGTCCGGGAATCAAACTGTGGTTGGCCATGTGGGAGTCCAGCACCCTTGACCTCTATGCTACCTGCCAGCCCCCTGATTCCCTATGCTTTCTAACTTTATCTGGCCGGATACAGCTGATCCAGTGGGGGACTCTGAGGCCCTATGGGATCACTGAACCACTAGAGGATTACAATCCTAGAAGACCAAAGGGAGCAGAGTTCCCCTTTTTGCCCTTCCCGCCATTGGCCATTATTGGACTGTGGCATGCGTGAGAGATAACCTTTATTATGCTAAGCCTGCTCCAAGATAGTACAGCTGTTGATTATAGCAGTTAGCTCACCATGCCTATACTTTGTTCCATCATGTTTTTCTTTTCTTTTTCTTTCTTTTTTTTTAAGAGGTTTTGCCATAGGGCACATGTGCTTGCCAGAAGAGACAGACAGTGAGAGGGAAAAGTAAGAAATCACCGTGCAGGAGGGATGGCCATGTCACAATCCATTCTCCTCCTGGGATCTTCAGCAAACACACATATGCACTCAGCGTCATTTTCAAGCCACCAGGTCCGGGACTTGAACTGTGGTTGGCCACGTGGGAGTCAGGTGGTGTAACCACTATGCCATCTACTGATTCCCATTGTGTTCTAATCATCTTGCCTATTTTAGGTCTTTCTATAGGATTTTTAGAGTGAGTTTATTCATTTTCTCATAGTCCCATGAGAATTTAAATTGGAATTAATTTATGGATTAATTTTGGGAGGATTCACATAATTTTTCTTCCTTCCTTCCTTCCTTTTTTTTTTTTTTTTTTTTTTTTAGGCTTTTGTGATAGGTCATGTGCGCTCCACAAAGGAAAAGTGAGAAATCATCCCCCAGTGGGGGATGGCCATGTCACGATCTCTTCTACATTGTCTTGGGATTTTGGGCATGCATACACATGCACACAGCATGATTTTGAAGACACCGAGTCCAGGACTCAAACTACAGTCGGTCATGAGGGAGTCCAGCACTTTAACCATCGCACCACCTGCTGGCTTTTTTTTTTTTTTCTTTTTAAATAATTTGCCAGTGGGTACATATGCTCACCAGGGTGAGACAGAGAGAGGGAGAAAGTGTATCCCAATGGGGCACAGTCACTCTGCAATCCCATCCCTCCCATTTCTCAGTCTTGTTGGAATTTGGAGTATGCACCAACACATGCCTGGTATGTTTCTCAAGTTGCTGGGTTTGGGACTTGAACTACATGATTGGTCATGTGGGATTATCTCCATTAACCACAGTCCATGGGGTCAGCCCAAGAATTTACATCTTCATATTACTGGACACAACTATTACGTTTCCACCTACTTAGATTTTTCATATTGGTTGAGAGTATTTTATAATTTTTCTGCTTAGAGGTCTTATAGATTATTTCTAAAAAAAAAAAACAAAACAAACAACAAAAAAAAACCCTGTGTTTATAGACCAGTAGATAGATAGTGTAATGGTTATGTCTGTGGACTCCCACATAGTTGACTGCAGTTCGAGTCCTGGACCCTGCCGGATGCATGTGCATGTGTGCTTAAAATACCAAGAGGAGGAGACCAGCAGTTAGTGTAATGGCTATGTCAGTGGACTCCCATGTAGTCGACTGCGGTTCAAGCCCTGGACTTGGTGGCTTAAACTCACGCTGGGCGCGTGTGCATGCGTACCCAAGATCCCGAGAGAACGGAGGAGAAGGGATTGCGGCGTGGCCATCCTCCCTGGGGGGTAATTTCTCCCTTTCTGTCTCTCTGTCCGTCTGGCAAGTGCACGCACCCTGTAGCAAAAACCTCTCAAAAAAAAAAGAAAAGAAAAAGAAAATCCCAAGAGGAGAATGGAGAAAGGATTGCAGAGTGGCCATCCCCCTGGGGGGTGATTTCTCACTTCTATCTCTCTGGCGAATGCATGTACGCTTTAGCAAAAATCTATGTCTCAAAAAAAAATTGTATTTACTTTAACACAGTCATGATGTGAACAAAACAACCTTTTTTTTTTTTTGCAATTACGACCTGGTATTCAGTTATTATTTCATATAAGCTGCATCAGAGACCCCTGAAAATGAAAAATCTACCATTCCTATATATATAACTCGTGTTGTGCAACCATGAAATCCTGCTTTAAATTTTTTTTCTTTTCTTTTTTTTTTTTCTGGTGAGGTTTTTTGCTATAGGGCGCGTGCGCTCATCAGACAGACAGAGACAGAGAGACAGAAAGCGAGAAATCACCCCCCCAGGGGGGATGGTCACGCCGCAATCCCTTCTCCTCCATTCTCCTCTCGGGATCCTGGGCATGCACGCACATGCGCCCGGCGTGAGTTTTAAGCCACCGGGTCCGGGACGCGAACCGCAGTCGACTACGTGGGAGTCCAGCGACATAGCCATTACACTAACTGCTGGTTCCCTTTAAATTTTTCTTTTAAAAAATTATTTTATTTAACTTTATTTTTTTTAATTAATTAATTTTTTTGGAGAGGTTTTTGCTCTAGGGTGCGTGCGCTCGCCAGACAGACAGAGAGAGACAGAGACAGAAA
>NW_006159427.1:4988339-4995474 GCF_000334495.1 Tupaia belangeri chinensis
TCTTAACCACCATGCCACCTGCCGCCCACCCCCGCCCCCCCCACCCCCAACCCCCGCTTTAAATTTGTATGCCTATTTACAACCCCTCTACTATACCAGGCAAGGTCAGTGGCTATTGGCAATACCACCAAGACAGGGCTATCTGAAGAAACATTTGGTGGTGTGTAAACTATTCAAAAAAAGGACGCTGTAGAATTTAAAAATAAATCTTACACAGCCTTACATTTCAGTTTTCATCTTTGAAAGGATGAGTTATATACGGGGAGTTTAAATGCTTATATGCAAGGAAAAAGCTATACTAGAAGCAACATATTCATTGTCATCATCCTAATTCTTCCTTATCCTCTTGATCCTCCTCATACTATATCTCTTCCTGCTTTTCTTGCTCTTTCCACCTTGACATCTCCCTCTTTGCTGTATCAGGGCTTCCTTTTAACTCAGAAAGCAGCAACATTCTTTTCGTTATTTTTCCTTCAGTTTAGCAGCCTTCCTTTCGTAAGGCTTTTCTCAACTGCTGCAGTGTTAATCTACATCTCTCCCAGTGTCTCTGCAACATCACCAAGCGATGGGCCCAGATATCCTTTGATTTTTCAGGCAATACTCAGAAGGGAACAAGGAAAAGGCCAAAGGAGGCTTCCTGGGTGCATGAGGATCCTTGACCATCTTTCTTGTTTCCCCTTTAAGGAGGGACATAGGTTTTCATAATGGGCTTTGTCCACCTTGCTATGCCTTCAGTTTTTCCTTTCTCTTTAGGAGACACTGTCTTTCACCTCTCTGAGTACTTCTTAGAAAATTCCAAAAGGTTGAGTGAAGCATCTGGGTGCTTCTTCGTGTGCTCCTCCTGGTAAATTTGCACAAAGAGTGCATGTGAGGACATTTTGTGGCCTGGATTATCAGGACCTCCTTTGATGATCTGGTTTTTTTCCCTCCACAAGGCACAGACACCCAGGGCCTGTTCAGCTCTCACCTGCCCTGGCGCAGTCTCTGTGGAGCTCAATGTGCTACAGTGCTTGTGAGAGCAGGAGCCAGGCAGCCTCCTCACTCTCTCCTCTCTGTAACATTACTCTCTCATATCATTTGTTTCTAGTGCTTTGGAATTCATAGCTATTATGAATAGAGATTTTTCTATTACATTTGTTTGTCTAAAAATTATTTAATTCTTCCATAAGAGAGACAGACAGATGCTTCCAACAGGGTCATTGTGCAATGATCGGCCTGTATTTAACACTGAGGGGATGGTCATGCTGCAATCTCTCTCCTCCATTTCTCCTTTGAGATTTTGGGCACATGCACCCAGCATGTATTTTAAGCTTCTGGGCCTGAGACTTGACCTGCACTGTTGGTCAAGTAGGATCCTGCCACCTTAACCACCATACCACCACCCAGCCCTTTACATTAATTTCTATAGTATTTTGATTTGGTCAATGCTGTTTGTCTATATATACAATATTGTCTTCTGAAAATAATAATTTTTGTCTTGGAACTATCAGATGGTGCAATAGTTACAACACTGGACTCCCATATAGTCGACCTCAGTTTAAGTCGTGGACCTGGTGGCTTAAAACTCATGCCAGGCACATGTGTATACATGCCCAAAATCCCAAGAGGAGAATGGAAGAGAAGACTGTGGTGTGGCCATCCTCCCTAGGAGGTGATTTTTTATCTTCTATCTGTTTCTCTCTGGTCTCTCTGGTGAATGAAACATGTCCAGTAGCAAAAAAAAAAAAAAAAAAAAAAAAAACAAGTTTTAGAAAAAAAAAAAAAAAAAAAAAAGTTCTGTCTCTCCCTTATACTTATGCCTTATTTATTTATTTATTTATTTTGCTATAGGCCAGAAAGACAGAGACAGAGAGATAGAAGGCGAGAAATCACCCCCCACGGGGGATGGCCACGCCACAATCCCTTCTCCTCCAGTCTCCTCTCGGGATCTTGGGCACGTATGCACATGTGCTGGCGTGTTTAAGCTGCCGGGTCCAGGACTCAAACCGCAGTTGACTACATGGGAGTCCAGCGACATAGCCATTACGCAAACTGTTGGTCCCTGCCTTATTTTTTTTCTTGTTTTATTGTATTGACTATTCCTACACAGGTATGAATGGTATTTCAGACCACTAACAAGTTTTAGACTTGTCTTGCTATAACAAAATATCACAGACTTGGTGGCTTAAACCACAGTTCACTCCTTACAGTTCGAAAGGTTAAGACCTCCAAGGTAAAGGTGTCAGCTAACTCATTTTCTACTGAGGGCTCTCTTACTGGCCTGTAGACACTGGCCTTCTAGTTTTGTCCTCACATGGTAAAGAAAGAGTTCTTGTCTCTTCTTTTAAAAAGAATTCATTTAACTTTATTTATTCATTTATTTTAATTTGACCAGAGAGGGACAGAGTGAGAGACTGAGCAAGAGAGAAAGTGAGAATGCAAGCCACAAAGTCTGGGACTCAAACCACAGTCGGCCATGTGGGATTCTAGTGCTCTTAACAATTACACCACCTGTCGGCCCTTTATTTATTTTTTTTATGGTAACTTCATTTATTCATTTATTTTAATTTGACCAGAGAGGGAGAGAAGAGAGAGAGAGAGAGAGAGAGAAAAGGAAAGTGAGAAAGCAAGCCACCAGGTCTGGGACTGAAACCATGGTCAGCCATGTGGGAGTTCAGAGCCTTTAACTACCATGCCACCTGCTGGACCCAATATGGTAGAAATTTTAAGAAATATTTATGAAGGAAGGGGCATCTAAAAAACCCTTGGGCCAGGGACCAGCAAATGGCATAATGGTTACATCACTGGACTACCACATAGTTGACCTTGGTATGAGTCCCAGACTTGGCAGTTTAATAACTCATGCCAGGTAAGTGTGTGTGCATGCCCAAAATCCTGAGAGAAGGGATTGCAGTGTGGTCATGCATCCTGGGTGGGGGGGGGAGGTAATTTGCTTTTTGTCCCTCTGGCAAGCACACATGCACCATACCAAAAAAATCTTTCTGAAAAAGAAAACAAAAACAAAACCTTGGGCCAGCTTGAAGTGTGGTGGTTAGGATGGCTGGTTCCCACATGGCCAAGTCCTGGACCTATCAGCTTGAGAAACATGCCAGGTGCATGTGTGTACATGCTCTGAAATACTAAAAGGAAGGAAAAATGGAGATGGGATTGTGGCATAAGTATTCCACGTGGGGGTGTATGATTTTTCATTCTCTCTATCTCCTTCATCCTCTGAGTACACACACCTTCTGGAGAAAAAAATTGTCATTTTAATGTTTATTCCTTCTTTTTCCTTATTACTACGGGCATGTGTGCTCATAAGAAAGAGAGCAAGCACTTCCCCACTCCAATGGGGTATGGTCCCACTATACTCCTTTTTCCTCCATTTCTCCATCCCGTTAGGATTTGGAGCTTCAAGCACATGTGTCCAGTGTGTTTTTCAAACTACTTGGGCTGTGATTTGAACTGTGGTCAGCCATGTAGGATCTGGCTCCCTATACCCAGAGGTAACTGCTATGCTATGGGCCAGCCCTTTTATGTTTCTGTACATTCATACATGCATTATTTTACTTTTCTTATGGCCAGGTATAAGAAGTGGGTCAACTTTTTTTAATGTTTCTTTTTTTTAAGTTTATTTATTTCATGAGAAAGACAGGAAAAAGAGAGACAGAGGCAAGCAGTCAACCAGTATCACACTTGGCACATAGGGAGGTAACAGGGCATCAGCTGGGACCTTCCCACAGGGGTTCAGCATCACATTATCACCGTGGTAGGGTCCATTTTGGATTAAAATATCTCTACAAATAAATGATCAAGTATACTTTGCATTAGGCATTGTACTGATTATACCGAAGGACATTAACAAGTGTCTCAGCAAACATCCTATTTTAGGTAAGGAATTACAGGTTCACATAACTGGAAGGCATCTAGGGAACTAATTCAATCCATGATAGCCATTAATATGCTCCAGCAGGGGTTATAATACCTAAAGGATCACAGCTGTACCCCTCCAAAAGCTACTGTTAAAATACCTACCTGAACGGGAACCAGCAGTTAGTGTAATGGCTATGTTGCTGGACTCTCCCGTAGTTGACCGCGGTTCGCATCCCAGACCTGGTGGCTTAAAACTCACGCCAGGCGCATGTTTGCGCGTGCCCAAGATCCCGAGAGGAGAATGGAGGAGAAGTGATTGTGGCGTGACCATTCTCCCTGGGGGGTGATTTCTCACTGTCTGTCTCTATGTCTCTCTCTGTCTGTCTGGCAAGCGCACGTGCCCTATAAACGAAAATCTCTCAAAAAAAAAAAAAATCTACCTGAACAACCCCAATTTCCTTTATCCCTATGGTATTCTATTTTTTAAAAAATAACAAAATTTTAAAAATTTATTTAATTCCATTTGTTATTATTAGTATTTTAAAAAAGGATTATTTTATTTTATTTATTTATTTAATTTCATTTTGACCAGAGAGGAACAAAGGTGGCAGGGAGTGAGAAAGCAAGCCGCCAGGTCTGGGACTCAAACTGCAGTCAGCCATGTGGGAGCCCAGTGCCCTTAACCACCATGCCACATGCTGGCCTCTATTATTATTAGTTTTTAATTTGACCAGAGACAGGGAGAGAAACAGAAAGCACAAAAGCAAGCCACCAGGCCAGGACTTAAACCACAGTTGGCCATGTGGGATTCTGGCACCTTAACCACCATGCCACCTGCGGGCCCCATATCTTTATGGTATTAATTAATTAATTAATTAATTAATTTATGGAGAGGTTTCTGCTATAGGGCACATGCGCTTGCCAGAAAGACAGAGATAGACAGACAGAAAGCAAGAAATCACCCCCCAGGGGAGTTGGCCATGCCGCAATCCCTTCTCCTCCATTCTCTTCTTGGGATATTGGGCACATATGCACACGCGCCCAGCATGAGTATAAGCCACTGGGTCTGGGACTCAAACTGTGGTCGAATACATGGGAGTTCAATGACATAGCCATTACACTAACTGCTGGTCACTCTTTATGGTATTCTTAACTGGAAACCCATACAACCATCACATGGAAATTCAACAGCCATCACTGGCAGAAAATTATTATCTAAAGATACTAGATAATAAGTAGCTAAGAATTAGCTTAATAATAAGCTCATCACAGAAGCTTATTGGACTTTTGTAAAAATGAAGTCCTACATTAGAAATAAATAACCACCCAATTGCAAGTAGCCTGGTGGTTAAGGCGCTGGACTCCCATGTGGGTTCATTGCAGTTTGATTCCTGGACCTGGTGGCTTGCTTTCTCACTTTCCCTTTCTCTTTCTGTTTCTCTCTGGTCAAATTGAATAATACTAATAAATAAAACTAAACCAATCATTAAAAAAAAAATACCCAAAGTCTTTATGTAAGTATGCATGGAGGAACAGATTGGAACCAGAAAATTCTATTAAGAGAACAAGAGTAAAGGGAACAATGTAAATTAAATGAAGTCTTCCTAGTCTAAGTGTTAGGAAAACTGGTAGTATCTTTCTCTAGTGTGTTGGTGAAAATTCAAGATTTGACGGGACCAGCAGTAGGTGTAATGGCTATGTCACTGGCCTCTCATGTCGTTGACCGTGGTTCAAGTCCCGGACCTGGTGGCTCAAACTCACGCTGGGCATATGTGCATGTGTGCCGAAGATCCCCAGAGGAGATGGGATTGTGATGTGGCCATCCCCCTTGGGGGGTGATTTCTCACTTTCTGTTTCTCTGTCTCTGTCTTTCTGGCGAGTGCATGTGCCCTATTGCAAAAAACTCTCAGAAAAAAAAAATTCAAGATTTGAATTGACTGGGACCAGCAGTTAGCATAATGGCTATGTCGCTGGACTGCCATATGGTCAACCGCGGTTTGAGTCCCAGACCCCGTGGCTTAAAACTCACGCCAGGCCGTGTGTGTGCTCAAGATCCCGAGAGAATGGAGAAGGGATTGCGGCGTGGCCATGCCCCCTGGGGGATGATTTCTCGCTTTCTGTCCCTGTTTCTGTCTCTGTGGAGAGCGCACGCGCCCTACAGCAAAAACCTCTCCAAAAAAAAAAAAAATAAATAAAGTAAGATTTGAATTGACTAATTCTTGGCTCCACTCACTACTTTCTAAATTGTGGGACCTTGGGCAAGTCAGTTAACAAAACTCTCGGTTTCCTCATGGGTAAACATCCCACAGCGTTTTTGGACTGTGTCACACGCTTGGCTAACACCAGGCACTCGGTCGGCGGTCGTCCTCATTACCTGCACCACCTCTGGTACATGTACGAGATATGGCCTCAGGGTTAGCAAGCATCGGGGCAAGAGATCAGACCCCAGTCCTCCGATTCAATCCCAGTCACACCAGAACACCTCTCAGGGCCACCAGGGCAGCGACGCTCTGCTGGAGGCGGGTGTGGCTTGCGGGAGGAACACAGCAGCGGCCGAGCAGGCAGGAGAGACATTTCCGCCACACGGCGGGAGCGTCAGCCGGACTGAGACGCCGAACCGGAACTGGTGGGAGAAACGTTGGTTGGCCGAGACAGGTGACCGGAAGCGTCGCAGAGGCAGGACTACATTTCCCAGAAGCCCGCGGGGCAGGGCGAGGGGCGGGCGTCGGGGACATTACCGGACAGGCCTTGCCCGGCAATACCCAGGTAAATGCCGGCACTGCGGCTCCGAGGGAGAGTAACTAATCGTCCGCGCCTAGCTTTGTACTATTGAATAGTAACCCTCCTAACCCCTCCCGATCTGACAATAACAGTTCTCCCCACCGGGCGACTTCGGGATTTCCGGGCCTCAGGACTCCACCCCCACGACCCGCTTCAGCCTTCCCACACCCCCACCGTGGGCCTGGGGGCGCCTCCCAAATGCCTAAGGACGCAGGGAACTGCGCTAGTGAGGTGGAGGCCCAGGTAACCCTTTATAAGGCGGATGACCCATAATGGCCCCGCCGGCCCCTCCTCCACGCCCAGCGCCCGGCTCCCCGGCCTCGGTGAAGGGTGGTGTAAAGGAACGCCCCCGGTCCCGTCCCAGTGTACAGGGGTAGCTGGCGGGCGACTTGCCCTCTTCTTTAGTTGCTGCTCGGATGTCCTTGGCTCGGGGCGGCGAAAGCCGAGAACACCTGTGAGCCAAGCACTGCTAAGCCGCTCGGTCCACACGCCTAATCCCTGC
>NW_006159427.1:4995519-4995852 GCF_000334495.1 Tupaia belangeri chinensis
TCCTAGGTCACTGGAAACCGCACCGAGCCGGTCCGCATCTACGTGTGCTTACGTCCCATTCCCTACCTCAAACCTTAACCTGACACAGGGCAGGCGCAGGGAACCCGGCTGGCGCGGACTCATCGGTTGGGCCTCGGTTTCCCCCGCCTGGACAAAAGCGAGCGCAGGGTCCTCCCGGACCAATCCGGGGCGCTGGCTCCTTGGACTGGCATCTCTCTCCTCTATGCCCCTTTCTCGGATCATTCTCTGGGAACTGACAGACCCAACCGCTCTGCTGCCGAGAGGCGGGGGGGGGGGGGTTGCTGGGCCGGAGCCGCGGGCGCCCCTAGTAGG
>NW_006159427.1:4995876-5003280 GCF_000334495.1 Tupaia belangeri chinensis
AGGCCGCGGACGGACAGACTGCCCCCGCCGGAATGGGGGGTGTGGCTGCTCCGCCGTGGTCCTCCGGGTGGGAGAGCGGCTCTGCGACCACCGGTGGCCAGATCCCCTCTGCCCTCTGCTAGAGATGCTCTTCCTGTCGGTGAGTTGTTTTTCTGTCGTAGCGGGCCGGGCTGTCGGCCTTAGTCACGCCCCGGGGAGGAGGAAGGAGCCAGGCCTCCTCGGTCTGGGTGGCCTGGATAGGGCAAGGCAAAGGGGAGCTGATCAGCTGCGCTCCTGGCCTCCTCCCTTTGGGGCATGTTGATACGCGGCTGCGCTCCATGTTCCAGTTTCATGCAGGCTCCTGGGAAAGCTGGTGCTGCTGCTGCCTGATTCCCGCCGACAGACCTTGGGACCGGGGCCGGCGCTGGCGGCTGGAGATGGCGGACACGAGATCCGTGCATGAAACCAGGTTTGAGGCGGCGGTGAAGGTGATCCAGAGTTTGCCGAAAAATGGTATGTGCGTTAGGCCCCCGCTGAAGTCTCTGCCGAGGCCTGAGGCCTCAGTTTCTAAACCTCACCTCTAACCTTTTTGTTGTAATCTTGCTTATTTAGCCTACTTTTTAAATCGGCACTTACAGAGAATGTAATTGAAGGGGGAGTATTGAATGTGAATTAAATACCTGCTGATCTTTCAAACTAGAGACGTGTGTTGATATTTCTCAGGTATTAGTTTATATTGTTGGCAACAAAAATCTTGGCGTTGTGATGGGATTTGTGTGTGTTACGAAAGAAAATCAGAGATGATGCCTGGAGCAACGTACTCCTAATGTCTACAGTTTCAGCCTTTTGAAAACTTCCGATATGAAGGGAGAGAAAATAAAGAACTATATGCATTCGTAAAACAAGTTTTAAAGCTTTAATAGATAAATATATATACTTTTTGGGTTGTTATTCCGCTGTATTAGTGTTTTCTTTTGTATACTCATATTGCACCTTCTTTTCAGCTTGGGAGAAAGGCATTCAAGTTGCTTTCTTGTATTTAATGTATCATTTCTCTGGCTGCTTTTAAGATTTTTCTTTTAATCTTTGGTGTTCAGCAGTCTGACTATGATGTGCCTATGTGTGGTTTTCTTCACATTTATCTTGTTCCCAGATTGGAGAGCTTTTTTGACTATGTAAATTTATGTCTTTAACCAATGTCTGGAAGTTATTGATCTTTTTTAAAAATTAAATAATTATTTAATTTTTTATTTATACTATTTTTAAAATTTTTATTTATTTTATTTTTTAGAGAGATTTTTGCAATAGGGCCTGTGTGCTTGCCAGAGAAACAAATAGACAGAAAAAGAGCTATCACCCCCTGGGGCGATGGCCACACCACAATCCCTTCTCTTCCGTTCTCCTCTTGGGCACGCATGCACACGCGCCTGATGTGAGTTTTAAGCCGCCAGGTGCAGGACTCAAACTGCAGTCGACTATGGGAGTCCAGTGATAGTAACCATTCACTATCTGCTGGTCCCCATTATTACTATTTGTTATTTGACCAGAGAGAGAAAGGGAAAGTGAGAAAGCCAGCCACCAGGTCCGGGACTCAAACCACAGTTAGCCATGTGGGTGTCCAGCACCTTAAGCACTATGCCACCTGCTGGTGCCTTACTATTGTATGTAACATCATGTTCTCTGCTTTCCTTAATTATCATTTGGCTAAAAAATAAATATTCAACACAATTCATGTAAGTATAAGTGCAGATTCATAAATATTTAAAAGCAAATATGTACAAAAAATGTTCCTTTCATAATTTCAATCATTTTATTGGAGAAAGACCTGTGGGGAATTGAGAGATAAAGAAGAATAAGCAAAATGTAAAGAACTAATAAAGGAACTTACTAGGTATTGATTTTGTTTGTTTGCTATAAGATGTGTTCACTTGCCAGAGAGATAAAGAGAGACAGAGAGAGGAAAAGTGAGAAATCTCCCTCGGGGTCGTGGCCACACCTCAATTCTTTCTCCATTCTTTCAGAATTTTGGGTACACTCACACACATTCCTGGCATGATTTTCAAGCAGCAAGATGTAGAACTCTAAACACACAGTAGGTTATGTGGGATCTAGCTGTCTTAATCTCCATACCACTTACTGGCATAGTATTGATTTTTTGACTGCTCAATTAAGAGGGTTTATAAAAAGGCATGTTCTAAGTTTTAGGTAAGTTGTATTCTCTACTAAATTCGTTTTGTAGTGTTTTGAAAATCGGTAAAGCTAGACTTAACATCTTTAGTCTACTTCCTTTTTTGACATTATATTTTGCCTCTTATTAAGAAATCCATGTAAATTAAAATAGTGTGGGGGGCAGTGGGTGGTTTGGCAGCTAAGGTGCCAGATTCCTACATGGCCAAACATGGTGCAAATCCCAGGCCCAGAGGGTTGAAAATCACACTAGGCACGTGTGTGTGCATGCTCAAAATCCTAAGAGGAGAATGGAGGAGAAAGATGTGGCATGGCCATCTCCCCTGAGGGGTGATTTCTTAACTTTCTCACTCTGTTTCACTCTGTCTCTCGCGCCCTATTGCAAAACGCCCCCCCCCAAAGTGTGTGTTTATATAACACTGTTTAACTCGTTATTGCAAAATTACGATACCCTGCCAAATGGCACCGTGTTGGATAACGTCCAGTATACTGTTATCCCCTGAATCTAAATTGCTAATATTTGAAGCAGAAGTTTGTTCTAATGGAATTATGTTTGAGTTGATTGATCTGTTCTAAACAATTTTGTAAAGAATAAGATCTTGTAGTTTTTTGTTCGTTGTTGCTTAATCTTTATTGAAGGCCTAAGGTAATAATGAATTATATGGCATCTGTGTTTGTTATGATTTTGCCCTTTAGACTCTTAGGTAATATATCTTTTTTAAAAATTATTTTATTTAGCTTTTTTTCTTTCTTTCTTTCTCTCTCTTTCTCTTTCTCTTTCTCTTTCTCTTTCTCTTTCTCTTCTTTCTTCCCTTCCCTTTCCTTTCTTCTTTCATTTGACCCAGAGAGGGACAGAGCAAAAGAGTGAGAGAGAGGAAAGTGAGAAAGCAAGCCACTAGGTCCAGGACTTGAACTGTGGTTGGCCATGTGAGAGTCCAGTGCCCCTAACCACCACACAACCTGTTGGCTCCCTATTTTTTTTTTTTTTTAAGGTTTTACCATAGGGTGCATGTGTTTGCCAGAGAGAGACAGAGAGACATGAGAGGGAAAGTGAGAAATCATCCCCCAGGGGAGATGGCTACACCCCAATCCCTTCTCCTCCGTTCTCCTCCTGGGATTTTGGGCATGCATGCATATGTGACTGGCATGATTTTCAAGCCACCAAGTCTGGGAACTGAACTATGGTCTGCCATGTAAAAGTCCAGTGCTGTAACCATTATGCTACCTGCTGGCCCCCTCTTAAGTCATTTCAAATAGATCTATCAAATAAACCTTGTGGACACATAATCTTTATCTAGTGCCTTACACATAGGGTACACTAAATAAATATTCTCAGTTTTTATTTTAATTTGTTATAATAAATTTATTACCTAAGCCAACCAATAAACTTTATTTATTTATTTTTTTAGTTTTTTTTTGCCATAGGACACATGTGCTTGCTGGAGGAAAACAGAGAAAGACAGAGAAGGAAAGTGACAAATAACCTCCAATTGGGGGTGGCCACACTGTAGTCCCTATCCCTTCTCCTCCTGGGTTATTGGATATGCACGTACATGTGCCTGGTGTGATAGTCAAGCTGCCAAATCCAGGACTTGAGCCAGAGTCTGCCATGTGAGAATCTAGTGCAGTAACCATCATGCCACCTGCTGGCTCCCTAAGCCAATACACTTTTAAATTTTGTATTTGCTTACTGAAAATACATGAAATGAAATTTTTTTCTTTTAAATTTGCATTTGGGCTCTTGCACTTGCCTGGGAGAGACAAAGTGAGAAAGTACCCCTCAGGGAGATGGCCATGCCTTAATCCCTTCTCGTCTATTCTCTTAAGATTTTGGATATACATGCATACATGCGGCATAATTTTCAAGCTACTGGGTCCAAGACTTGAACCATGAAGTCAGTCATGTGGGACCCAGCTGCCTTAACTTCCATGCCACTTGGCTACCCCAAGATGAAACTTTAGATGTTTTAAATTTAGATCTGTGTTATTTAAATAGGTAACTCTGGGGCTAGCCAGTGAGATGGTTTAAGTCCCAGCGGCTTTAAAACACGCTGGCACGTGTGCATGCATGCCCAAAATCTCAAGAGGAGAATGTAAGAGATTGCCCAAAATCCTGAGAGGAGAATGGAGAAGGGATTAGAGCATGACCAACCCCCCTGGGTGGTGCTTTCTAACTTTCCCACACTTTCTCCGTCTCTCCCAGGCAAGCAAGTGTACCCTACAGCAACAATGAAAAATTAATTAATTAATTAAAAGTAACTTTTTTCCCCCTTAATGGGGTTGGGGGAGGGCATGAGAGAGGTGAAAGGAGAGAGACATTTTTGACAGGGCCTCACTTTGTCAAGATACTCCTGCCCAGCTTCCCAATTAGCTGGGGTTGCTGGTGTGGACAGCTGTGCCCAGCATGCTCATGTTGGCCAGAACTGAATGTGGCCCTCCCATGTGGTGGTGGCTACCAGTGCACCATCACCACCAAGGCTGGGCTAAATAGGTAACCATTTTTTTCTTTTTTTGTTTTCTGTTTTTGTTGAGGTTTTTGCTATAGGGCGCGTGCGATCACCAGACAGAGAGAGCGAGACAGACAGAAAGTGAGAAATCACCCCCTGGGGGGATGGCCACACCGCAATCCCCTCTCCTCCATTCTCCTCTCGGGATCCTGGGCATGCACGCACACGCACCCAGCATGAGTTTAAGCCACCGGGTCCGGGACTCGAACTGCGGTCGACTACATGGGAGTCCAGCGACATAGCCATTATGCTAACTGCTGGTCCCAATAGGTATCCATTTCTTAAGTGTGGTTTCTCCACTTTTTTCTTCTGCTATATAAAGAAGGACAGTATCATTGAAACACTATCTAACAGATACTCCTAAATGAGCATGCATCACTTAGGTAATTGTTACTGTGATTTGGGAATTAATTATACATTCTTAGCCAAACCTGAAACACTAGCTCTCAGCTTGTCTATGTTGTAATGTCCACAGCTTTTACAAACTGCTGGCTTATGATTGTTACATGTAATCTGTTTATTATGTACTCTACAGACTTATTTTTCAAATGCCAGAAGGTGTGTGCATAGGCATGAGAAAAAGAGAGAGAGGGTGCAAGGAACCCCTAATGAGGCCTAGTCACACCACAGTTCTTTTTCCTCCAATTCTCTCTCTTTTTCTTTCTTTTTTTTTTTTCCTGTTTCTATTTATTTATTTATTTAAATTTACATTTTATCATGTGTTTACAGTATACATTTCTTTTTCCAATACAAAAATCATGCATGTCAATCAAGGCAAGAATATTACTATATACATTATCATTAGCAACTAGCTTCTCAGTTTTTTGTCAGTTAAGCATACCTTTACCTGTTTTTTCATTCCCCTCTCTTCCTTTTATCCTAAACTTTTTTTTTCTCATTTTATTCACAAGAGATCTTAAAGTATGGATAAAGCTAGAATCTAGTGACAAATGCACTGTAATTTCTTTTTCTTCTTGGAGAGATTTTTCGCTATAGGGCGCATGTGCTTGCCAGACAGACAGAGAGAGACAGAGAACAGAAAGCGAGAAATCAACCCCCAGGGGGGATGGCCACGCCACAATCCCTTATCCTCCATTTTCCTTTCGGGATCTTGGGCACGCACGCACACGCGCCCAGCGTGAGTTTTAAGCCACCAGGTCCAGGACGTGAACTGTGGTCGACTACGTGGGAGTCCAGTGACATAGCCATTATGCTAACTGCTGGTCCCCCATTCCTTTTACTAAAGAGAGGTATAAACTAACTTATTCCTCTCCCCAAAAAAGTAGATTAATCTCAGTTTGGTCTGTTATTTGCACAAAGCCCCATAAGAATTTAATTTTTGATGTAAGGCAACAGATACTATTGAATTATGGAACTTACTCAAATAACCATTCTGCCACAAAAGAAGAATGCTCACAAATATTTTCCAATAGCAAAGGGGTCAGGAAGGGAGAAAAGTTTGTTTCAATTAAAAAAATTCCTTAACAAATTGCCAAACCCAAAAACTCGAAAGAAAACAAAAATCCTTAAGTCTGGAAGATAAAGCATAGAAGAAAATCACTAATGTTTTAGAAAAAAGTTATAGAATTCTATTTCACCCATTCAGTCTCATGTAATCTCTTTTGTTGAATTTCCAGTATTACTGTGATCTAATCTTTCTGTTAACATGCAGCATTATTATTGCTATTTCAGAACTTGTCTCTGCCATAAAGTTAGTTGGCCTTTCTCTTTCTCATTTTTTGTTCTCTTATTTGTCTGTCTTTAGTTTTCCTGGTGTAGTATTCCCTTTAGAACTTTGAAGAGCTGGAACAATGTTGGTTAAATTCCTTCAGGTTTTGTTTTTCTGAAAATGTTTTTATCTTTTCTTCCCATATGAAGGATATTTTGCCGGATATAGTATTTTTGGTTGAAATTGTTTTTCACTTAACACTTTAAATATATTTTCCCATTCTTTCCTTGCTTGTATTGTTTCTGACGAGAGTTCCTATGTTAGTCTTATGGGATATACTTTGAAAGTAACTTGATGTTTTTCTCTTGCTAATTTTAATGTCTTATCTCTATCTGTGGTTTTGGTCAATCTGGCTATGATGTGCCTTTGAGAAGATCTTCTTCAGTTGATTCTATGTGGGGTCCTTTGTATATCTTGGGTCTGGATATTTGAATACCTCTCTAGGTTTGGATAGTTTTCTTCCAGGATTTCATGAAATAGATTAACAGTGCCCTGATTAGCATCTTCATCTTCTGGGATACTGATTATCCGGATGTTTGGGTGTCTAATGGTATCTAGTATTACTCATATATTATTCTCATTTTTGGAGGGTTATTTTCTCAGTCTTTTTGGTGAAATTTTCTAGGTCAGAGGTTCTATCTTCTACATCTGAGATTCGATCTTCTGCATGATCTAATTTGCTTTTAATACTTTTAAAGGAGGTTTTGATTTCCTGTATTACAACCTTCATCTCTTACAGTTCTATTTTATTCTTTTTTATGTCTATATTTCCTCTTTCAGATCATGGAAGAGCTTCCTCACCTCTTGGAACTCGTCTCTTTTCTCCTGTATCTTCTGGAGTTCATTGTCTCTTTTCTCTGGCATCTCTGTTAGCTTTGTCACTATGAATATCCTACTTTATTTATTTATTTATTTATTTTTCAGATTTTATCTCATTTATTTATAAAGTCTGCTTTTATTTTTTTTTGCTTTTTTTTTTTTATTACTTGACTTTACACCATT
>NW_006159427.1:5004009-5008254 GCF_000334495.1 Tupaia belangeri chinensis
CAGGAATGATGTTGTGGGGCTATGCAGCGTGAGCTATCCTCGGGTATCTGGCTTCCTCAAGAATGGTAGAGTAGTTCCTGTTCTTCCCTGAGGCAATGCAGGGCTGGCAACCATCATCTTCTCACTGTCCATTGGTAGAGCAAGTCCTTCTATATAATATATTTCTCAACTGGTTTAGGACAGCTAAAGATTCTTTCTGTTGCTTATAGTTGCAAGTTCTCAATCCTTGTTTTCAGCTTCAGCTTGCTGGTCCGGAGGCCACACGTCCACCCCGGAGAGGCAGCTGAACGCCGTACAGAGCCCTGGGTGGGGGGCCCGCCTCCCCGCTTGGCGCGGGTCCCGGGGGTGGCCTTTTTTTTAATTTTTGAGAGGTTTTTGCTATCGGAGTTCCATTGCACTATCTGTGGATGATGAAGGGCTGTTCTTCCCCCTTGGGGGAGAGATATTTTCTATGGCTCTGCGGTGGTGGTTTCTGGTCATCCAATGGATTATATGTTACTTCCTACCTAACTTTTTGCTGGGTGTTAAGCTGGAATAAGGGATTTGGGGCAGAAACTTTTTCTAGTTGAAGGGGAGGGAAGCCCCACCTCAGATGCACATGGATTCTGGCTTTTCACTGGGTATCCCTCCTCCAATTCTCTATCACTCAGGGTACTGCTCATGTGTATGCCTAGTGTGTTTGGGGCTAAGAACTGAGCCTTCATCAGACATGTGAGATTCAGCTTCCTTTGTGCAGTATCCAATTGCTGTACCTTCTACAAAGATTAGCCCTCTACAAAGTTTTTGAATTATCTTTTTATAATTTTGATTTTGGTAGTAATTTTTGTTACAAAGATAATATGCATTGATGTTAAAAAGTGTTTAAACACAGATTAGCAAAAGTAAGCTACTACCTGGAGACATCTGTTTTTTTTTTTTTTAACTAAAGAAATTTTCTTTGTTTTTCACTAAGATTTTATCTTAAGGACATAACTGAACTGTGTCACTAGCTCCCACCCCATCTTGAAAGTTAGTACAGTGACTGTTAGAAAACAGGTATGGACTGAAATTCAGCTATGAAGTATTACTTTCAGGGACTAAACATGAAGATTTTCTGCTGAGACTTTTCCCTCCAAATTCATTTCTAGATTGTAGAGACACAAACCCAGGCTCATTCTGAGATGGTGGCTGAACATCAGCTGTGAAATATTGCTTTCAGGGACTAAAAATGAAGATTTTCTGTTGAGACTTCTCCCTCCAGATTCATTTCTAGATTGCCTCCACACGCTGAGTGTCTAGACAGGCCTAAGTGAATAGTATACAAATATCTGATTACTATTAGGGTCAGAATATTCCTCAATTTCTACTGAATCTGACACAAAAAGAGTGAAAAATGGAATGGAAGAGAGATTGCAGATCACCTTCTCCAGCATGCCTCTGAATGCTCAGATTGAACTTCAAGAATTAGGAAGAAACACACAATCCATCAGATGACCAGAAATCACTGCAGGGACACAAGGAATATGAGAAAGCAAGAAAATACCTCTTCTCCAAGGAAAAAGAACAACTCCTTTTCACCCACAGACAGTACAGTGGAACTCATGGAAATGTCAGATAAAGAATTCAGAATATTCATAATGACAAAGCTAACAGAGATGGAAGAGAAGAAAGACAACTCCAGAAGATGCGGAAGAAAAAATTTGATGATTTCCAGGAGGTGAGGAAGTTCTTGCACAATCTGAAAGAGGAAATACACACCATAAAAAAAGAATCAAATAGAACTGTTAGAGATGAAGGCTGTAATACAAGAAATCAAAGCCTCCCTTGAAAGTGTTAAAAGTAGACAAGATCAAACAGAGGGTCAAATCTCAGATGTAAACGACAGAATGACTGGCCTAGAAAAATCCACCATGAAGACTGAGAAAATGGCCCTCCAAAAATAAGAATAATATACGAGAAATACTAGTTATCATTAAACGTCCAAAATCCGGATATTGGGACCAGCAGTTAGCATAATGTCTATGTCGCTGGACTCGCATGTAGTCGACTGCGGTTCGAGTCCCAGACCCGGCGGCTTAAACTCACACCGGGCGTGTGTGTGTGCATGCCCAAGATCCCAAGAGGAGAATGGAGGAGAAGGGATTGCGGCGTGGCCATCCCCCTGAGGGGTGATTTCTTGCTTTCTATCTCTCTGTCTCTCTCTGTCTGGTGAGCACACATGCCCTTTAGCAAAAACCTCTCAAAAAATTTTTTTAAAAATCAAAACCTGGATATCCCAGAAAGTGAAGAGACTATAAGGGCATTGATAATTTATTCCATGAAATCCTGGAAGAAAATTTTCTAGACTTAGAGAGGCATTCAAAGATCCAGTCCCAAGAAATACAAAGGACTCCAAATAGAATCGACCCAAGAAGATCTTCTCCATGACACATTCATGGCCAGATTGACCAAAACCACAGAAAGAGACAAGATACTAAAATTGGCAAGAGAAAAACATCAAGTTACCTACAAAGAATATCCCATCAGACTAAGAGTGGACCTCTTATCAGAAATAATGTGAGCAAGGAAAGAATGGGAAAATAATTCAAAGTGTTAAAGGTAAAACAATTCCCACCAAGAATACTATACCTGGGGGACCAGCAGTTAGTGTAGTTTCTATGTTCAAGTCCTGGACCCGGTGGCTTAAACTCATACCGGATGTGTGTGTGTGTGTTGGTGTGCCTAAGATCCTAAGAGGAGAATGGAGGAGAAGGGATTGTGGTGTGGCCATCACCCCTGGGGGGGGGGGGAAGATTTCTCGCTTTCTATCTCTCTGTCTCTCTCTGTCTTTCTGGCAAGCACACATGTTCTATAGCAAAAACCTCTCAAAAAAAAAAAAAAAAGAATACTATACCCGATAAGATCATCCTTCCTATGGGAAGAAGAGACAAGCACATTCTCAGATAAGTGAAACCTGAAGGAATTTACCAATACCCAACCAGCTCTCCAAGAAGTTTTGAAGGGAGTGCTATACCAGGAAAACTAAATATAGATACAGAGAAATAAGAGTTTAAACACAACTAATAAAATGGCCACCTTAATGGTAGGGACAAGTCTCGAAAATGGCCATCTTAATGGTAGGGACAAGTCTCAAGCTGAATATTATGTTCCAGAATTTAAATGGGATGATCAGACCACAACAGAAGATAGATTAAGTACATTATGACTTGTGACTACAACATTACTGATTTTCTTCTATGCTTTGTTTTCCAGATTTAGGAATCATTGTCTTTTCTTGAGCTACCGATAGGTTCATGTACCTATTTGAACAGAATCCTAACCTGTTTCCTGGCTTAAAGTTTTAAGCAAAACTGTCTTAGCATTTTTATTTTTCTTTACTTTTTATTATTTTTTTTTGGAGAGGTTTTTGCTATAGAGCGTGTGCGCTTGCCAGAAAGACAGAAAGAGACAGAGACAGAAAGTGAGAAATCACCCCCTGGGGGGATAGCTATGAAGCAATCTCTTCTCCGTTCTCCTCTTGGGATCTTGGGCATGCATGCACATGCGCCCGGCGTGAGTTTAAGCCACCGGGTCCAGAACTTGAACTGCGTTCGACTACATGGGAGTCCAGCAACAACGCCATTACGTCAACTGTTGATCTCTGTCTTAGCATTTAAATTTTCTTATGTATTAAAGCTAAAATTACTTTTCTTGAAATTTAAAAATATATTAAAAATACCTGTTTAATGACCTCAGTAAGCTATATAGCATCAACCTGGTACTACTTCATGGTGAATCCATTCTACTCAGAGCTTCATGCCTAAAGTCAGACATGTGTTCACAGATATGTATGTATCAGCTGAACTTGCTATTGAAGGTAGTTAGATTAGTTAAGATACTTTGTGAATCAGTAAAATGTTGGGGGGGGGATAGATTGGAAAACAACTGTGGACACCAGAGACAGTGTGGGAGGAGTGTGGGAAATGGCAAAGGTGAGAAATAGGGGCAAGAAGAAAAAAAAATTGTGTGTGTGTGTGTGCACGCCACTATGCAGCATATTCTGGATGGGAAATCACATTTTATATGCTGTGATGATTGTGATGATGCTCAGTGAATGAATATAAAATAAATTAGAGAGAGAGAGAAAGAAAATAGGTATCAATGGTTTGAAAGATTAGAGCCAATATTAACTGACAAAGAGCAACTTCCATCTAAATCATAAAAATGTTTAGGTTAAAAAAAGGGGGGAGCGCAGCTGCGCTCCGGGTGGCGGGCGGTGGGGGGGGC
>NW_006159427.1:5008590-5018298 GCF_000334495.1 Tupaia belangeri chinensis
GTATGGGCCCAGCTGGGTTCTACTTTATAGTATGCTCTTTTTACTCACTGGGGTTTATGCCTAAAGTCAGACTTGAGTTCATGTGTAGGTATGTGTCAGCTGCGATAACTATTGGATGGATATATTTAGACTAAGTTCACTGACAGATCATTTGGGGATGGGGGAGGCACGGAGGGCAATCGTGGATGCCAGGGACAATGTGGGAGGAGGATGGGTCATAACAGAGGGAGGGGGATGGGGAATCTAGGATGGCAAAACAAAAGGCAAGGTATGCAGGACACAAGAATTGGGAAACTATTTGCTGAGAACATATATGGTGATGTGCTTGATTGAGCCAATGCACAGTGTATTTTGGATGGAAAATTCATTTGTGTGTTGTGATGGGGAAAAAAAATTATAATAAAAAATAAACTATAAAAAAAAAGAGAGAGAAGAGGATAGAGAAAGATAGCAAGTGAACAATAGAGAGGCAGGATGTTAGTGAGAAACAGATATGGTTTATTATCTGTTGATGATGACGTGTATAGTATTCTCAACTGGACTGGTCTGGGAAGTATTTCATGATGGGTGAAGTCTTTTAACAAGCAAAATGAGAAATAGTGATTGACTGTTTTTTTAAAAAAATAATAATAATAATTATTGGGAAATGCATGGAAAAGACATTGAATGATAAAGCGGGGAGATTGATGTCTCTGTATTGACTGATATGCATGGCATTCCCTTTTGAAAAAGCAATGGAAGTCAATGTAAAGTTATATGTAATCCAATGTAATATAAAGAAGATTATGATGATAATAAAAAAAAGGGGGGGAAAAGGGGGTAGTGGGTTGAGATTGAGCAAGATCCTCACTTTTTATTGAATACAATGGAAACAGGATACTCTGATACAAAATCTTTCATTACAGCAAATTATACATACCTTTGTTCCACCCCCAACACTCTGTTGCTTCCTGCTCATTTATTTCCTGGCTTGTTGGGCCTACCGATGAAGGAGCATGTAGATCTTCTTTTTAACCCAGCCTTTGTTATAGAGCTGGTTTGTCTGGGTGTCAGCTTGGTAAACAAGGCCACTGAGGTCTGCCAGATAGTTAACAAAATCAAACAACCGAGTGATATCGTATATGATGGAAGGACTGTTGGGATTCATTCTCTTTAGATGTTCTTCATACATTTTACAATCACTTTCCATGCATTCGTTCACAGATTCATAGTCAGCTTAAGTTCTGCCTTCTGGTCTCTTAGTGGGTTGTACCAGCAAAATAGTGTGAGACATCATACCAAACTCTTATCACTCTTTTTTTTTTTTTTTCTGGACCTCTCTCTCTCTCTCTTTTCTTTCTCTCAAATACACACACACGCACGCACACACACACACGCACCTGGTGTGTTCCCCAAGCTGCTGGGCTCAGGACTCGAACTGTGTAGTCAGCTGTGTGGGATCCAGCTGCCCCAACCAACTTGTCATTGACTGACCCCTTTCATTTTTTGAATTGTGTTAAGCATTGTCATTAAGGTTTAAAACCTCACCATTTTTTGAAATCAGATGAGCAAAGCAACTAACAAAGCCATATCTTTTATTTTTTAAGAAAAAGTTACTGAAGTGCTAATGAAATGCAAAGTCACTAGTAGTACAACTAAGCTAATTTATAATCTTAGATTGTCAATTGTATTCCCCAAGTGATCTGTATTTAATGTATGTTTCCAATAGGTTCATTCCAGCCAACAAATGAAATGATGCTCAAGTTCTATAGCTTCTATAAGCAGGCAACGGAAGGACCCTGTAAACTTTCAAGACCTGGATTCTGGGATCCCATTGGAAGATATAAATGGTAATTTTATATAGAGATATGTGAAAGAATTTAGTTTTTTCATTTTTAAGACAGAATCTTGCTTTGTTGTAATCCTTCACCTTTGCTTTCCTAAGTAGTTGTAAGTATGGGTTCATTTTTCCACACCTGGGTTTTTAGGGTGGGCAGGAATCTAATGCAGGTCTCCTGTGTGACCTCAGTTTGCAGATTAGCAGTGCTTACCAACACGTCCCGCCATGTGTGGGCTAAGAATTTTAATTTGAATGACATAATTATCATCAGCTATTATGTGTTTATGTACAAGGAATCTTCAAAAAGTTCATGGAAAATGTGGATTCACAAACCGAATAGATTTAAAACATTTTTTGCACCAAAATAAACTTGTAATTTAATTCCATTTTCCCATGAACTCTTTGAAGTCCCCTCATATTATTCTGTGCATAAAATGTCCTAGGTACTGGATACAATTTTTATCCTCCTGTAATTCTTTTTATTTTTTTAGTGAATGAACTTTTATTTATTTTATTTTTTGGAGAGGTTTTTTTTTTTGCTATAGGGCGCATGCTCTCGCCAGACAGAGAGAGAGAGAGACAGAGAGACAGAAAGCGAGAAATCACCCTCCAGGGGGTATGGCCATGCTGCAATCCCTTCTCCTCCTTTCTCTTCTTGGGATCTTGGGCATGCATGCACGCACACGCACCTGGCGTGAGTTTTAAGCCACCGGCTCCAGAACGCGAACCGCGGTTGACTACATGGGAGTACAACGACATAGCCATTACGCTAACTGCTGGTCCCAATGAACCTTTTTTTTAAAATTTCAATGTATTTTATACATTCAATCACATATGTCACTTAGCTTGCAAAGTGACTAATATTCCAACATATATACATTTCTCACCAGTCCATTTGAGAATATTATACATGATATTTTCAACAGATAATAGCCCATTTCTTTGTCCTATAAATACCTTGCCTATTTTTCTTAATATCCTTCCTCATACTCTCCTCCTTCACCCATCCTCTTCCCACACTGTATCTGGTATTTATAACCATTTTCTATGTTTCTATAACCTCTAGTCATTTAGTTTCACCTATAGAGTGCAGACACTCAGTATATATTAAATGAAGCATACAGTGTCTCTTCTTCATAGCCTGGTTTGCTTCACTCAGCAGTAAATCTTGCGTATTCATCCACTTTATGTCAAAAGCCTGGGTCTTACTGCTTTTTATGGCTGAGTAGTATTCCATAGAGTATATGTGCCACACTTTTTTGATCCATTCATCTGTTTGTGGACATTTGGGTTGGTTCCATGTCTTAGCAATTGTGAATAATGCCACAATAAACATCGATGTGCAAGCACTTTTCTGAATAAGAATTCTTCTGTCCTTTGGGTAGATACCAAGGAGTGGGATTGTTGTTTCATATGGTAGTTCTATTTGTAGATCTTTGAGGAATCTCCATATTGTTCTCCACAGTGGCTGGACCAATTTACATTCCCACCAGCAGTGTAGGAGAGTTCCCCTTTCACTACACCCCTGCCAGCACTTATCATCTTTTGTTTTTTTTTAATCTTAGTCACTCTGACTGAGGTTAGGTGGTATCTCTTTGTGGTTTTGATCTGCATCTCCTTTATAATGAGGGATGTTGAGTATTTTTTTTATATGCTTTTGGCTATTCATATATCTTCCTTAGTGGTTTTTTGTTTGTTTGTTTGTTTTCAGCTCATTCTCCCATTTTTTAATAGGGTTGATCATCTTTTTTTGGAAAACTGCTTGAGTTCCCTGTGTATTCTGGTCCCTCCAGTATTTATTTATTTATTTATTGAGAGGTTTTTGCTATAGGGTGTATGCACCTGCCAGAAAGACAGAGAGAGACAGAGAGATAGAAAGCGAGAAATCACCCCCCGGGGTGATTTCCTTCTCCTCCATTCTCCTTTCAGAATCTTGGGCATTCATGCACACATACCCAGCGTGAGTTTAAGCCACCGGGTTGGGGACTTGAGTCATGGTTAACTACATGGGAGTCCAGTGACATAGCTATTATGCCAATTGCTGTTCCCCCTCCAGTAATTCTTTTTTTTTTTGGAGAGGTTTTCACGATAGGGTGCATGCCCTTGCCAGACAGACAGAGAGAGACAGAGAGACAGAAAGTGAGAAATCACCCCCCAGGGGGGATGGTCATGCTGCAATCCCTTCTCCTCTGTTCTCCTCTCAGGATCTTGGGCACGCACGCACACGCGCCCAGCGTGAGTTTTAAGCCACCGGGTCTGGGATGGGAACTGCGGTCGACTACGTGGGAGTCCAGCGACATAGCCATTACGCTAACTGCTGGTTCCCCCCGCCCAGTAATTCTTAACATAATTTTTTAAAAGAATTATTTAATCTAATTTTATTCATTGTCTTTATTTTATTTTATTTTTTTGAAGTTGACCAGAGAGAGACAGAGAAGGAGAAGGAAAGTGAGAAAGCAAGTTGCCAGGTCTAGGACATGGTCTGCCATGTGGGAGTCCAGCTGCCCCAACCACCATGCCACCTGCTGGCCCTCTTAACATAATTTTATACAAATTGAGGAAGAGGAGAAAACAATAAAACTAAAAGGAGTAGGTACATGAAAGACAAAATGAATTTTTAGTTGATCTTTTTTTTTTTTTTTTTAAGAGAGCTTTTTGCTATAGGGTACATGCACTCGACAGAGAGACAGAAGGTGAGAAATCCTCCCCCTGGGGGTTGGGTATGGCATCTGGTAGTCCCTTCGCCATTCTCCTCTTGGGATTTTGGGTCCACACACATATGCGCTAAGTGTGAGCTTTAAGCTGCTGGGTCCAGGACTTGACCTGCGGTCAACTATGTGGGAGTCTAGTGACATAACCATTACACCATCTGGTGGTCCCAGTCTTTTCTTTTATAGAACTTTTTTTTTGTAAGAGAGATTTTTGCTGTAGGGTGCATGTGTTCCTGGAGAGGCAGAGACAGACAGACAGACAGAAAGGGAGAAATCACCTTCTAGGGGGACGGCCATGCCACAATCTCTTCTCCTTCTTTCTCCTCTTGGAATCCTGGGCATGGATGTACATGTGCCCAGGGTGAGTTTTAAGCTGCTGGTCTGGGACTCGAACCATTGTTGACTATGTAGGAGGCCAGTGACATAACCATTACACCATCTGCTGGTTCCAGAATCTATTTTTTTTTTTTTTAAAGCCAAGAACAACTTCCAAAGTAAGTTAAAGAAACAGAGTTCAACGGCCTCTTTTACTTACCAGGAAAAATAATGACTTTGCTTGTCAAGTGATTTTTTTTTTTTGAGAGGTTTTTGCCATAGGGTGCGTGCGCTCGCCAGACAGACAGAGACAGAGAGACAGAAAGTGAGAAGTCACCCCCTAGGCGGGATGGCCATGCCTCAATTCCTTCTCCTCCAGCCTCATCTCAGGATCTTGGGCACGCACGCATATGCGCCCGGCGTGAGCTTTAAGCCACCAGGTCCGGGACTCAAACCGCAGTTGACTACATGAGAGTCCAGCGACATAGCTATTATGCTAACTGCTGGTCCCCAAGAGATGTTGTTTTGAGCCTCTAAGGTAATAAATAACTAGGACTATGATTTCAGTACCGCTACACTCTTTTTAACCAAGCCATCACTTCTGACATACTGTACTATTAAACTATTTAGTGGAAAATTTGTTTCTTTCTTTGTTTTTTTATTTATTTTGGAGAGAGATGTTTATGAAAGGGCACATGTGCTTGCCAAAGAGACAGAAATCTAGAAATCACCTCCTGGGGATGGCCACAGCACAATTCTTTCTCCTCTGTTCTCCTCTCAGGATTTTGGGCACCTACGCAGATGTGCCCAGTATGAGTTTCATACCCGAAGGTCCAAGACTCAAACCGCAGTTGACTATGTCAGAGTCCAGTGATGTAACCATTACACCATCTGCTGGTCCCAGAAATTTTATTTTTAATATACTTAGAAGAATCAGACTATAGAGATAGCTGTCCCATTTCTCCAGTTGATTAACATTTGATGTTCTAAAATGCTGTTGAAGCCTTTATAAAGGCCTGACAAAGTCAGTTTTGGACTATACCTGATAAACAAAACGTGCTAATTGTTGAAGCATGTGTTAAGAGCCACACTTTATTTTTTTTTAAGTTAATTTTTTTCTTTCTTCCATGAGAGAGAGAAAGAGAGGCAGTCACCCCAACAGTGTCTTCACTCCGTGATTCAGCCTGGCCTCAGCAAGCCCCGGTCATGGAAATACAGCGTGTGCCCTTCTATGCAAGAAGCCCCCATGTAGGTCACATCACAGTGTTGTTATCTCTCGGTACTGGCCCTGAGAGCCACACTTTTTTTTTAAGAGTTTTTTTGCTTTAGGGTGCATGTGCTGGCCAGAGAGAGAGACAGTGAGCAGGAAAGTGAGAAGTCATCCCTTCTCCCAGGATCTTCCGCATGTGTGCATACGTGCTCAGCATGAGTTTAAGCCACTGGGTCTGGGACTCAACCCGCATTTGGCCTTGTGGCAGTCCAGTGACATAACCATTGAGCAATCTGCTAGCCCCGAGCCACACATGTTAATGTTAAATTTCTTCACCAATTGGTAGTAGCATAAACTGTGTGAAGATTTTATTATACTTTTCTCTGAGGTCTTTATGAATTGTCATAAAGTAATAATAGTCATGAAAAAGCATTATGTAATTTTGTATCTATTTTAAGAAAGTATTTATTTCATGTTTTCTCCCTAGAATTGACTTTTGATAGAGTTAAACACCTTTTGGGAAAAATGTATAAAAAGGGTTTTCATGTTTTGATAACATTTCAAAGATTGTTATTATCTAGGGGTTTAAAGTTTTTCTGTTTCTCACGTTTTCATTCTTTTAGAAATGAGAAAGCATTCTTATTTGAGTGCTTGTATATAACTTAGGCTCTTATTTACAATAATGGAAACTTTTAATTAAAATTTATATTTGTTTAAAATATACCTATGAGGGACCAGCAAATGGTGTAATGGTTAAGTCACTGGACTCCCACATTGTCGACCACTGTTTGAGTCCCAAACCTAGTGACTTAAAACTCATGCCAGGTAGGGAACCAGCAGTTAGCATAATGGCTATGTCGCTGGACTCCCACGTAGTCGACTGCAGTTCGTGTCCTGGACCCAGTGGCTTAAAACTAACGCCGGGCATGTGTGCGTGCGTGCCCAAGATCCCAAGAGGAGAATGCAGGAGAAGGGATTGCGGCGTGACCATCCCCCCTGGGGGGTGATTTTTTGCTTTCTGTCTCTCTGTCTCTCTCTGTCTGTCTGGTGAGCGCACGCGCCCTATAGCGAAAATCTCTCAAAAAAAAAAAACCCCAAAAAACAAAAAAAACTCATGCTAGGTGCGTGCATGTATGTACCCAAAATCCCAAGAGGAGAATGGAGGAAAAGGGATTATAGTGTGGCCATCCCACCTGGGGACAGATTTCTTGCTTTGTCTCTTTGGCGAGTACATACACCTGATAGCAAAAATCTTTCTTAAGAAACAAAAATAGGGGAACAACAGATGGCATAATGGTTACATTGCTAGACTCCCACATTGTTGACTGCGGTTCAAGTCCTGGGACTGCGACTTAAAACTCTTGCCAGGCACGTGTGTGTGTGAGTCCAAGATCCCAAGAGGAAAATGGGGGAGAAGGATTGTGGCATGACCATCCCCCCAGGGTGATTTCTCACTTTCTGTCTCTCTCTGTCTCTCTGGCAAGCACACACACCCTATAGCAAAACTCTGAAATTTCATGTAGTCCTCTAAACTGTTCTTTAAATGCTACAAAAACTTTTCTAAAATAGTTGTTTACGCAATTTCATTTATCACCATTTACCAATTTAAAAAAATTGCTACAGGGCATGTGCATTCAACAGAGAGAGACAGAGAGATAGAGAGAGAGAGAAAGAAAGTGAGAAAGCAAGCCAGCAGGTCTGGGACTTGAACCATAGTCAGCCATGTGGGAGTCCAGCACCCTAACTATCATGCTACCTGCTGGCCCCACAACCCCACAAAAACATTTTTCAAAGAATTGTTAGCAAATATTTATGAATAGTCTGTATTTTCTATGCTCTAATATATAGATGGGTTATAGTATACTTAGTAGTTTTAAGTACTATTAAATTTATCAGTTTATTTGCTGTGGAAGATTCTTCATGGTGATGCATTTCAAAATATAGCATGGCTTTAAGTAGAGCCTGTATTAAGTCAATAACCATATAGCATGTGCTATAAAGTCTGTTCTGAACAATGGAGAATCAGGTGTCTTTTTGTCATTATTTGGATATTTTCTTCTCTAGGGATGCTTGGAGTTCACTGGGTGACATGACCAAAGAGGAAGCCATGATTGCGTACGTTGAAGAAATGAAAAAGGTAGGGAAAATGATTCACTGAAGAAAATGAAAACATTCAGAGCCACTTGAGTTTAATTTTGTTATTTATTTATTTTTATTTATTTATTTCTTAAAGAATTATTTAACTTTATTTATTGTATTTATTTACTTGTTTTAATTTGACTAGAGATGGAGAGAGAGAGAAAGTGAGAAAGCAAGCTGCCAGGTCCGGTACTTGAACCACGGTTGGCCATATGGGAGTCCAGCACCCTTAACCACCACACCACTTGCCAGCCCCAATTTTGTTATTTATTAAATGCTTTGTTTTAAGGAACAAGGAGACTGGAGTGTGTTATGGTATAGGACTTAGATTATTGAATTTATGAGGACTTTATCTGCTTTATTAAAATTTGTCTTTAAGGGGCCAGCAGGTGGTGTGGTGGTGAAAACTCTGGATTGCACTTGGCCAACTGCATGGTTTGAATCCTGAACCTGGCAGCTTAGAAAACACAGCAGGCATGTGTGCATTGCGTGCTCCAAATCCCAAGAGAATATTGGAGAAGGGATAGCAGTGTGGCCATCCCTCCTTGTGGGAGGGGGGCGCACCTTCTCACTTCCCTTCTTTGTCAGTCTGTCTCTTCTGGCAAGCACACACGCCCTATAAGAAAAACTAAAGAAAAAAAAAAGAAAAAGAAAAAGAAAAAAATGTGTCTGTAAGGATTTTTTTTGTTTTTTGTTTTTTGGTTTTTTTGAGAGGTTTTTGATATAGGAAGTGTGCGCTCGTCAGACAAACAGAGAGAGACAGAGAGACAGAAAGCGAGAAATCACCCCCCAGGGGGATGGCCACGCCGCAATTCCTTCTCTTCTCCTCCATTCTCCTCTCGGGATCTTGGGCACGCATGCACACGCACGCCTGGCATGAATTTTAAGCCACCAGGTCCGGGATGCAAACTGCGGTCTACTACATGGGAGTCCAGTGACATAGTCATTACGCTAACTGCTGGTCCCCAGGATTTTTTTCTTGTAAAATTCACCACATTGTGGTAATGTTTTATTTTTGCCATCTTCTCTATCCTTCTTTATAGTCAACATCTGGAAAAAGTGTAGGAGTATAAATTTTGAAAATTCCTTAATCAGGATTCTGGGAGGTACCTGGACTGTCTTGAAAGTATTTCTGCTTTGGATCTTTTTATTTAGGAGAACTAGTTGATAAGACTGCTTCAGTGTTCTCATACAGTGTTTTTTTTTTTTTAACTTTTATTATTTTTTTGGGGGGGGGAGTTTTTTGCTATAGGGCGTGTGCGCTCGCCAGAAAGAGAGAGACAGAGAGACAGAAAGCGAGAACTTACCCTCTCCTGGGGGGGATGGCCACGCCGTAATCCCTTCTCCTCCATTCTCCTCTCAGGATCTTGGGCACTCACGCACACGCAACTGGCGTGAGTTTTAAGCCACCGGGTCCAGTATGCAAACCACGGTCGACTACGTGGGAGTCCAGCGACATAGCCATTACGCTAACTGCTGGTCCCCTTACTTTGTATTCTGTACTAGGATTCCCG
>NW_006159427.1:5018340-5022652 GCF_000334495.1 Tupaia belangeri chinensis
AGAGAGAGAGAGAGAGAGGGAAAGTGAGAAAGCAAGCTACCAGGTCTGGGACTTGAACTATGGTCAGCTGTGTGGGAGTGTCCATACCTTAGCCACCATGCCACCTGCTGGTCTCAATTATAATTTTTTAAAAAGACTTACGTATTTAATTAATTAATGTATTTTAGTTTGACGAGAGTGAGAGAGAGAAAGTGAGAAAGCAAGCTACCTGGTCTAGGACTCAAACTGTGGTCAGTCATGTGGGAGTGTCCAGCACCTTAACCACCACACCACCTGCTGGTCCCCATCATTATTATTATTATTATTTTATTAAAATTTTTTTTTGTTGCCAGAAAGTGTTGGTGCTTACTGCAGAGAGACAGAGAGAAAGCACCCACCCCCTATCAAGGGGTGCGGTCATGCTGCGATCCCTTTTCTATCCCTCCATCTTGTTGGATTTGGGCACATCCATCCATCCAGTGTGTTTTTCTTTCTTTTTTTTTTTTTTTAAAGAATTATTTTTATTTAATTATTATTTAATTTGACTGAGAGAGAGAAAGAGAGAGAAAGCAAACTGCTGGGTCTGGAACTTGAACAGCAGCCAGCCATGTGGGAGTCCAGTGCCTTAACCACCATGCCACCTGTTTTTCCAAGGCTCTGGGTACAGTATTCAAACTGCAATCAGCCATATGGGATCTGACCTCCTTAACCACTAGATTTCAGACCTCATAAATTAAGATATTCCTGTATCAGGAATCAGGCCTTTTTCTGGGAACACATAGATCCTTCAGGAGCAGAATAAGATGTTTTTCAGTTCTGTGCTAACTACTAAGGAGAGGCATTCCTTATTAACTAGTTTTTAAAGTCTGTCCCAGAGTTGTTAGAGGAGCAAATTTACGAAGAAATTATGTTATTTTAATGATAGCCTTAGTGACTTTATAAAGGCCCATTTTTATAATGGAGATGGATCAGAAATTGTGAAATATTTTATAATCTTTAATTATTTTTTAATATAAAGAGAATCTGTAAAAAGATTGGTTTTCTTTTGCCATGTAGTTTGATTATATTAATTTCTGAAATAATTTCTATTTAGTAGCATCAGATCGGTTTTTTGTTTTCTCTTAAATCTCTTCTGCACTGCTCAGGTTGTGCCCTTTGTCACATTTTCACAATATTTTTCCGTGTACTTTACCTAAAACAGAGGGTAGAGTGTCATTCTTCTGACTGTTATCTATATCAAAACCCAGTAACAAAAGAGCCTTTCAAAAACAGAACAAAAGGTTATCTAAAGCCTTTTGGGGTTGATAACTGTTCCTTTTCCTTTACCTGAAATATCATTTTAATTTTTAGGACACCTTAAGTAAAATGTATCCTTTTTTTTTTCAGTTTTAATAATTAATGATATCCCTGCATTTTAAAGAGAGAGGGGTATCAATCAATGTGTATTCTGTTTTTTTCCCAAAAGATTAAAACTTTACTAATGCTGGGGCCAGCATTAGAGGTCATGGTGGTTAAAGGCACTGGTCTCTCACATGACTGACCACGGTTTGAGTCCTGGACCTGGTGGCTTGCTTTCCCACATTCTCTCTCTCATTCTGTCCCTTTCTGGTCAAATTAAAAATAAATAGATAAATGGATAAAGTTAAATAATTCTTTAAAAAAAACTATACTAATGCCTTTTAGCTGTCTTAAAATGCTTCTATGAATTTCTGTAACTGTGTCTGTAATACAAAGAATATGCTCATTGTTTTCATTCAGACATTGAAAATTTCATTTGTATTGTGAATATAATAAAGTTCATTATAAACATTTAGAGGTAGATATAAAAATGTTAGGATATCCATACATTGAAAATTTGATCACCCTTTTGAATTATTTTCAGAGTGTAGCTTTGTGGATATTAGTAGATAAAATTGCATATTTCTGAAAGATTTGATTAGATTTTTCTAATTATGATAATTTTCTAACTGAAGTAGTTATTAAATTATTATTCCTTTTTAACAATTTTGCCACAGGGCACATGTGCTGGCCAGAGAGGGAGAGGAAGAGGGAGAAAGCACTTCCCATGGGTCATAGCCATGGTCATGCCACTGTCCCTTCTCTATTTGCTAGTCCTTGCAGAATTTGGGGCATGTAAGCACACATGCCTGGCATATTTCCCTTTCTTTTCTTTTTTTTTTTTTTTAATACTTTTTTATTTTATTTATTATTATTATTTTTTGACAAGAGACAGAGAGAGGAAGGGAAAGTGAGAAAGTAAGCTGCGACTTGAACCCAGGACACCCATGTGGGAGTGTAGCACCTTAATTACCATGCCACCTGCAGCCCTTCCTTTGCATGTTTTTAAAAGGCTGGGTCTGGGGGACCAGCAGTTGGTATAATGGCTATGTCGCTGGACTCTCATGTAGTCAGCCACGGTTTGAGGCCCAGACCTGGTGGCTTAAACTCACGCTGGGCACGTGTACGTGCGTGCCCAAGATCCTGAGAGGAGAATGGAAAAGAAGAGATTGTAGCGCGGCCATCCCCCCGGGAGGGGGGGGTGATTTCTGGCTTTCTGGGATTTGTTGAGTCATGTGAGATCATTTACACAAAAACACAGTGAGGCAGTGGAAATTAAAAAAAAAAAAAAAGGAGAAGAAGAAAAAAGTCTGGGTCTTGGAATCTTAGAACGTGGTTGGCCATATGTAATATGGCTCCGTTAACGACCAGGCCATAGGCCGGCCTAAATTGTGTTTTTAAATATCACTTGCAAAGCACTGTACTACTATTGTTGTATAAAATTACTTTTTTTTGAGAGATTTTTGTTAAAGGACGCATGTGTTTACTGGGGATACAGAGAGACAGAAAGTGAAAAGTCACTCCCCAGGGGAGATGGCCACACCACAGTCCCTTTCCCTCCATTCCCCTCTTGAGATTTTGGGCATGGACACATATGTGCCTGGTGTTTCAAGCTGCCGGATCCAGGACTCAAACTGTGGTTGGCCACGTGAGAGTCCAAGATTTTAACCACCACACCACCTACTGGTCCCTGAAATTACTTTCTTTTCTTTTTTTAAGAGATTTTGCTATAATGTGTATGTGCTTGCTAGAGAGACAGAGATAGAAAATGAGAAATCACCCCCTGGGGCAATGGCTGTGCTACAGTGTCTTCCTCCATTCTCCTCCATTCTCCTCCAGGGGTCTTGGGCATGCATGCACCTGTGCCCGGTGTGAATTTTAATTTGCCAGGTCCTGTACTTGAACCATAGTCGATTATGTGAGAGACCAGCATGTAACCATTTTGCCATCTGTTGGTCCCAGGATAATGAGGAATTCTAAGAAGTTTAGACCAGGGTCTCATAAAAGGTAGAAACTGAAAGTCACCAGGGCTGAGGGTCTAGTCTATGCCTCTATCAAGCGACGGTGTTGGCATTTTCTGAGCACTGTGGGCTGACTTGGACTTGAAAGTTTGATTCATGACAGCATCTGTTGGAGGCTGAGGGAAAAAACAAAATGCCAATTTCTTTTTCTAAAAAAAATTTATTTATTTGTTATGATTTGTTTTCCAAGCCGCCTGGCCCTGGACGTGAACTGTGGTCAGCCATGTGGGAATCCATCCTTAACTACCATGCCACCTGCTGGCCTCAGAATGTCAATTTTGTAACTTATATTGGGTGATAGCTTTTTCTAGTGAACAGTGTTGATATCTGTGACACTCCTCAAAATGTCAGAAGCACCGACTGAATTAGTGATTACCAATATATTCTCTGTTGAATAGACTCTAGGGGGGTTGATAGCTTTAAAAGCTAGTGTTCAGGGCCAGCAGGTAGCATGGTGGTTGGGGTACTGGACTCCCATATGGCTGACAGTGGTTCAAATCCCAGATCGGGAGGCTTAAAACTCAACACTGGGCATGTGTGCGTGCATGCCTAAAATCCCAGCAAGAGAATGGAGGAAAAGGGACTGTAGCATGACCAAACGCCCCCCATGCCCCCGTGAGTGATTTCTTACTTTCTGTCTCTTTGTTTCTTTCTGTCTCTCTGGTGAGTGCACATACCCTATGGCAAAAAAAAGAAAAAAACAATCTTAAGAAAAATGCTAATGTTCATCTTAGACCTTCTGTCCCTATTTCCCTTTTTGATTCATAATTTTAGTTATATCATGTTGATTGATTCAGATATGTTATTTAAAAAAGAAAAACACAGTACTGACATCATATTAAGTATACTTTGCAGCAATGAGCTTTTATTCTATAAAGACAAATTATAGGGTTTTTTTTTTTTAAGAATTATTTTATTTAGGGACCAGCAGTTGGCATAATGTCTATGTCGCTGGCCTCCCACCTAGTCACCCG
>NW_006159427.1:5022815-5027351 GCF_000334495.1 Tupaia belangeri chinensis
GAAACCACACGGGACCGAGAGCAAAAACCTCTCAAAAAAAAAAAAGAATTATTTTATTTAACTTTATTTATTTATTTATTCATTTTAATTTGAACAGAGAGGGACAGTGTGTGTGTCAGAGAGAGAGGGAAAGTGAGAAAGCAAGCCTCCAGGTCTGGGACTTGAACTGCAGTGGGCTATATGGGAGTTTAGCACCCTTAACCACCATGCCACCTGCTAGCCCTATAGGTCATTTTTAAATCATATACAGAGCTACCTTACTTTTTTTTTTGGAGAGATTTTCGCTGTAGGGTGCGTGCGCTCGCCAGACAGAGAGAGACAGAGAGACAGAAAGCGAGAAATCACCCCCCAGGGGGGATGGCCACGCCGCAATCCCTCTCCTCCATTCTCCTCTCGGGATCTTGGGCACACACGCACATGCGCCCAGCATGAGTTTCAAGCCACCGGGTCTGGGACGCGAACCGCGGTCGACTACATGGGAATCCAGCAACATAGCCATTACGCTAACTGCTGGTTCCCAAGAGCTAACTTACTTTTAAAAAATATGTGTAAAATATTCCATATATAAAAATACTTTAATTTTTCTGGTCATCATTTGATAGCTATTCAGTTGAATACCTCTTTAGTTAATTTACCCTGATATGTATTTATCTACTTAGTTTTTTTTTTTTTTTTTTTTGGAGAGATTTTCACTGTAGGGCGCGTGCGCTCGCCAGACAGACAGAGAGAGACAGAGAGACAGAAAGCGAGAAATCACCCCCCAGGGGGGATGGTCACGCCACAATCCCTTCTCCTCCATTCTCCGCTCGGGATCTTGGGCATGCACGCACACGCGCCCGGCGTGAGTTTTAAGCCACTGGGTCCGGGACACGAACCGCGGTCGCCTACGTGGGAGTCCAGCGACATAGCCATTACGCTAACTGCTGGTTCCCGATCTACTTAGTTTTTGCTATAAGATGTGTACACTCACCAGAGCTAAAGAGAGAAAGTGAGAAATCACCCTCTGGGGAGATGGTCATGCTGCCATCCCTTTTCTTTCATTCCTGTCTTGGGATGTTGGGCATGTATGCACATGCAACGAGCATGATTTTCAAGCCCCTGGGTCTGGGACTCAAACCACCTAGTCAGCCATGTGGGATCCATTACCTTAACATGCACTCTACCTGCTGGCCCTACCCTGCTCTTCAGATTAGAGTCTGGGACCAGCAGGTGGCGCAGTGGTAAAGGCACTGGGTTTTCTCATAGCTGACTATAGTTCGAGTCCTGGATCTGGCAGTTTGAAAATCATGCTGGGGGCCTCTGCGTGTGTGTCCAAGATCCCAGGAAGGGAGTAATTTCTCATTTTCCCTCTCTCTGTGTCTCTCTTATGAGCACATGTGTCTATGGCAAAAACCTAAAACATAAATAAATGTAAAAAGTAAATTCATTTTAAAAATTTTTTGAGAGGTTTTTGCCTTAGAGCGCAGGTGTTCACTGGAGGAAGACAAACACAGTGAGAGGGAAAGTGAGAGATCACCTCCCAGGAAGGATGGCCATGCCACAATCCCTTCTCCTCCATTCTCCTTCCAGGATCTTGGGCGTGCATGTACACGTGCCTGGTGTGATTCTCAAGCCACCATGGTGAGCCATGTGGAATCCAGCGCCTTAAACACCATGCCACCGTCCAGCCCCTATTACTATTTTTTTAATTTGGCATAGGGCACATGCACTCACCAGAGAGAGCCAGACAGAGTGGGAGGGGAAGTGAGAAAGCAAGCCGTCAGGGCTGGGACTTGAATTGCAGTCTGTCATGTGGGCCCTCAGCACTTTAACCACCATGCCACCTACTGGTCCCATACTTTTAGATCTTTAATATACTAGAAACATTTTTTAAGAGAGCATATATTGGGTTTTCAGAAAAATCATGACACATTTTTACATACAAAAACATAGAAAAAATGCGACATGACTTTTCCGACAGCCCAATACAGTAAGTGTGTAATTAATGTAAATCCTTTAGGGAGTCTATTAGTGCACTAAAATCTCAAAATTATTGATAAATTGGAAATAGTACATTACTTGGTATTAGTATAGGTCAAATTAATAGTTTGTGATTTCACAACATGTGTTTGTTTTGATTACAGATACTTGAAACCATGCCGATGACTGAGAAAGTAGAAGAATTGCTGCATGTCATAGGTCCATTTTATGAAATCGTGGAGGACAAAAAGAGTGGCAAGAGTCCTGATTTAACCTCAGGTTTGACTCTTTTACCTATTTTTATATTCAGCACTTATATATTATGCCTGCATTGATATTTAAATGTCTAATTTTTTCTTTTACTTTCACATGCCAGTCCGACTGGAGAAAATCTCTAAATATTTAGAAGGTAGGAATAATGAAATCATGTAAAACTTTTGCTTAAGAATTTACATGCAGAGAATTCCAAAGAAATTTGTATAACATAACCTTGTCACTTACAGTTTTCATTCTCAGCAAACACATTGTACATTATTCCAAAGTAATGTAAGCCCTTAAATTTCAAATTTTTCATTATTTTTTTAAGAGATTTTTGCTAGAGGGTGCTTGCACTTGCCAGAAAGACAGAGACAGAAAGACAAAAAGAGACAGAAAGCGAAAAATCACACCCTAGGGGGTGTGGCCATGCTGCAATCTCTTCTTCATTTTCCTGTTGGGATTTTGGGCACGCATGCACATGCACCAAGGTAAGTTTCAAGACTCCGGGTCCAGGATTTGAACTTGTGGTTGACTACATGGGAATCCAGCAATGTAACCATTACACCATCTGCTGGTCCCAGCTCTTAAATTTTTAACTTTTTCTTTGTTTTTGCTATAGGGTGTGTGTGCTCGCCAGGGTGGGGTGGGGGCCAAGAAATCAGTCCCCAGTGGGAAGGGCCATGCTACAGTCCCTTGTCTTCTATTTTTATGATTTTTGGGCATGCAGGCACAGGCACCTGGCACATTTTTTTTAAGACACTGGATCTGGGACTAGAAATATTCATTCAGTCATTTGGGATTCAGTCACCTTAACACTATGCCCCTGGCTAGCCTCAAGTTTTGTTTTGTTTTTAAGAGTTATTTATTTATTTCCATTTGTTAATATTATTTTTTAATTTGACCAGAGAGAGAAAGAAAGGGAAAGCTAGAAAGCAAACCGCCAGGTCCAAGGCTCAAACTGCGGTTAGCTATGTGGGAATCCAGTGCCTTTAGCCACCATGCCACCTGCTGACCCCAGACCCCAAGTTTTTAACTTTAAAATATTATTTATTTACTTTTTTTTTTTTTTAGGTGTTTGTTATAGGGTACGTTTGCTCACTGGAGAGATAGTGAGAAATCACTTCCCAGAGGGGATGGCCATGCTGCAATCCCTTTTTCTTTACTCTTCTCCTAGGATTTTGGGCATGTACACACACCTCGTGGCATGAGTTTTTTTGTTTTTTTTTTTGTTTGTTTGTTTGTTTACTTATTTATTCATTTTATGTTAATTTGACTAGAGAGAGACAGAGGGGGAAGAGAAAGTGAGAAAGCAAGCCACCAGGTCCAAGACTAGAACCGTGGTCAGCCACGTGGGAGTGTCCAGCGCCTTAACCACCATGCCACCTCCTGGCCCCCAGCCTGGCATGAGTTTTAAGCCATCAGGTCCGGGACTTGAATTGCTATCAAACATGTGGAAGTCCAGCACCTTAACCACCATGCCACCTGCTGACCCCAAATGTTATTAAAACTTCATGCCAGTTAGTTAGTTCACTTAGGATTTATGAAATTATAACAGTATTTATGAGTTTGATGGATCATATTTTCTTTTGCTTTATGACTTACATTACAAATACTGTAGATTAAGTGATTTTCTAGCTAATTTTCATGAATATGTTTACAATATGGCTTAACTATAGCAGAGAAAACTAAAGCCAAATACCAATAAATTCACTTAGCTTTTTTTTTTTTCTTAATTTGTATTCATGTACTTAGTGAAGGATGGAAAAGATTATGTTTTGCATAACAGAAGGAGTTGAGGGACCAGAAGTTGGCATAATGGCTATATTGCTGGACTCCCTTGTAGTCAACCGCGGTTTGAGTCCAGGACCTGGTGGCTTAAACTCACATTCGGCGCATGTGTGTAGGTGCGTGCCCAGGATCCCAAGAGGAGAATGGAGAAAGGATTGTGGTGTGGCCATCCCACCTGGGGGGTGATTTCTTGCTTTCTGTCTCTCTGTTTCTCTCTGTTTTTCTGGCGAGCGCACACACCCTATAGCAAAAACTTCTCAAAAAAAAAAAAAAAATCAGACTGGCATCCTTTTTCTTTGGGCATTTTTATTTGCAAGATATCTTCTAATAATTTACAGATATTACAGCATTTCAGAACAGTAACCTTCCTGTATTGTAATGAGATCTCATCAGGGCTAGCCCGTGGCATGGTGGTAGCTTGAAAATTATGTTGGGCATGTGTGCATGCCCAAAATCCTGGGAGGAGAATGGAGAAGAAGGGATTGCAGCCTGGCCATTCCCTCTGGGGTGTCCCGACCCGGGGGGACAGCC
>NW_006159427.1:5027466-5027912 GCF_000334495.1 Tupaia belangeri chinensis
AGTGTCGCGTCTTCTACTGTGAGCAGCATGGAGACGACGCGGTGTCACAGCTCTTCAGGGTCGTCCGGAGACGATGTAGTGTTACAGCTCTTCAGGATCTTCAGGGTCGTCTGGAGACTGCGCAGTGTTTCAGCTCTTCAGGCTCTTCAGTTGTCGTCTTCCTGGTCGTCGTCGTTGTAGTCTGGCTACTGTGGGCCAGGCATTGTGGTTATATACTCTGGTGGGTTGTAAACGGTGGGCTGTGATTGGTTGTAAATGGTGGGCCGTGGGTTATGATTGGTTGCTTTTGGACCAATCATGAGGTGCCGGATATGCAAATTTGAGGGATTCTAGTGGCCAATCAGAGCAAGGTTTCGAAGGTCAGGTTTTTGGAAGGGAACCAATCATGGTAATTGTTTGCTCTCTGAGAAACCTCGGCAGACTCACTGGCAGACTCGCTGGTACAG
>NW_006159427.1:5029772-5046377 GCF_000334495.1 Tupaia belangeri chinensis
GGGTTGTAAGCAGTGGGCCGTGATTGGTTGTAAGCAGTGGGCTGTGATTGGTTGCTTTTGGACCAATCATGAGGTGCCAGATATGCAAATTTGAGGGATTCTAGTGGCCAATCAGAGCAAGGTTTCAAAGGTCAGGTTTTTGGAAGGGAACCAGTCATGGGAATTGTTTGCTGTCTGAGAAACCTCAGCAGACTCGCTGGCTGACTTGGCGGCAGGTCTACATGGTAATTGTTTGCTGTCTGAGAAACCTCAGCAGACTCGCTGGCAGACTTGCTGGCAGACTCACTGGTGCGCAGCTTCCCACACTGGGGGGTGATTTCTTACTTTTTCTTTTACTGTCTCTCTCTCTCTGATGGGTGCATGTGTCCTGTGGCAAAAGTCTTTAAAAAAAATACTGCTGAGCGTTACCAAGTAAATATGCCTCTTTTTTTTTTTTTGGAGAGATCTCACTATAGGGTGCGTGTGCTCGCCAGAAAGACAGAGAGACAGAGAGACAGAAAGCGAGAAATCACCCCCCAGGGGGGATGGCCATACCACAATCCCTTCTCCTCCATTCTCCCCTTGGTATCTTGGGCACGCACGCACATGCGCCTGGTGTGAGTTTAACCACTAGGTCCGGGACTCGAACTGTGGTCAACTGCCTGGGAGTCCAGCAACATAACCATTATGCTAACTGCTGGTCCCTTGAATATGCCACTTTATAAGCATCCACGGTTGTGGAAGTATATCTGTAAAAAGTGAAATTAGAAGTGTTTGGTGAGTGTTTATGATTTTGTCAGATGTTGCCAAGTTGCAAGACAGTTTGCAATTTTGGCTTCTTTTTTTTAATCACCTTGTTAAAAGTAGCCACAGAGGCCCATCAGAACAGATATGTCAATTTCACATAGCCTTTTCCCAAATATAAGTAGGTAGAATGATTGAAGTAAGAGAATGAGTCCTCCAACTTGGTTCTTTCTCTAGATTGTTTTGGCTATTGGTGATTCCTCACATTTTCGTGGCCATACCCCAAGAGGAATGCTTTCTCCCTTTCCTTCTCTGTCTCTCTTTCTCTCTCCAATAAGTGTCTGCACCCTCTGACGATTTTTTTTTTTTTTTGAGATATTTTTGCGATAGGGCGTGTGCACTTACCAGAGAAAGACAGGGGGTCAGAAAGTGAGAAATCATCCCGTAGTAGAGATGGCCACACTGCAGTCCCTTCTTCATTCTCCTCTTGGGATTTTGGGCATGTGCACACACATGTGCCCAGCATGAGTTTCAAGCTCCTAGGTCTGGGACTTTAACAAGAGTCAGCCATGTGGGAGTACAGCGCTTTAACCACTGTGCCACTTGCTGGCCCCTGACAAATTTAAAAAGGAAAACTTGGGGTCCAGCAAATGGTGTGGTGGTTTGGGTGGCTAGATTCCCATTTGGGTGACTCTCATTCAAGTCCTGGATCCAGCAGCTTGAAACTCATGCCTGGCATGTGTGTGTGCATGACAGAAATCCAGAGAGGAGAATGAAAGAGAAAGGATTGTGGCATGGCCATCCCAGGGGGTGAGTTCTTGCTTTCTGTTCCCCCCCTCCATCTCTTCTCTGGTGAGCGCATATGTAGTATGGCAAAAATCTAAAAACAAAAAAACAGAAAACAAACAAAAAGAAAAACTTAAATATCATAAAGACATAGTGTAAGTTGTGCGCTTGAAACATTAGAGCTAATAAAGGAATAGCTCTCTTTTTATCTATAATAAATTATAGTTAAATTATAATTTTAGAACTATAATATTGATGAGACTGTTAGTAGGGCCAAAATGATTATATTTTATAGTATGTTATGTATAGTTTCTTTTTATTTATTACATATGATGATCATTCACCTCTAACTTTACTTTTTTTTTTTTAAGAATTATTAATAGGGACCAGCAGTTGGCTATGCCGCTGGACTCCCACGTAGTCGACCACGGTTCGCGTCCCTGACCCGGTGGCGTAAAACTCACGCCGGGCACGTGTGTGTGCGTGCCCAAGATCCCGAGAGGAGAATGGAGGAGAAGGGATTGTGGCGTGGCCATTCCTTCAGGGGGGTGATTTCTCGCTTTCTGTCTCTCTGTCTCTCTCTGTCTGTCTGGCGAGCGTACGCACCCTATCGCAAAAACCTCTCAAAAAATTATTAATTTACTTTATTATTATTACTATTTTTTAATGGGCTCTAGAGCATGAGCACTCACCAGAGAGAGAGAAAGTGAGAAAACAAGCCTCTGGTCTGGGACTCAAACTGTGGTCAGCCATGTGGGAGTCCATCACCTTAACTACCATGCCACCTGCTGGCCCTAACTTTACTATTTTGATTGATGTTGGCTTAACAGTAATTTGTCTTCTGCCTTGTTCAGAAAGGATTTAAAAATCTTACCATTTTTGTTGTAAGCTGATAACTGATGGAATTTGTCTATTAATATATGTGTATTTGTAGTCAGATAATATGATTAATTAGATATAAAATTATAAAATTTTAATTAAAAATATTTTGTTTCTTGTGAATTACAGTATTATCAATGACATTATTGGCTGTTACTGTAGTAGTGCTTACATGTCATTTCATGTTGTAGATCTTGGTAATGTTCTAACTTGTACTCCAAACGCCAAAACTGTTAATGGTAAAGCCGAAAGCAGTGATAGTGGAGCCGAGTCTGAGGAGGAAGATGCTCAAGAAGTGAAAGGAGCAGAACAAACTGATAATGGTAAATTTTGGGTAATGGGTTACTAAATTTTGCGTGAAATACTGTGAAATGGTATGAAGACATTTGACTCATTTGGAGTGGTCTAAGATGAGCGTATGTGCGTGGTTGTAGGCTGTTGATGCTATAATCAGATTTGCTGTAGACCAGAAGTGTATAGGGACAGCCAGCCTTTGGCATAAATGGCGTAGATGTTAATTGAAAGTTGACAAGAATAGGCCACTCATCTAAATGTAACGTCATGTTAGACATGTATTATTATTGTTTTTTAATAGTTACTTAATTTTATTAATTATTATTTCTTAATTTGCTATAAGCACGTGTGCTTATCAGATAGAGACAGAGAGAGAGAAAGGCAAACTGAAAAAACAAGCCACTAGGTCCAGGACTCAAGCTGTGGTCAGCCTTGTGGGAGTCTAGCACTTAAACCACCATGCCATTTGCTGGCCCCTGGACTGTATTATTTTAAGGTATTGTTTTCAATTTGAATATGCATATATTACCAAGCACAGGAAAAAAATTAAACTCTCAGTATCTTATCAAAAATAGAATGGAATCCAGAGAATAGAATACAGATAACAAATTTTGATAAAGTGGGAACAGTGGAATCATGGGGTGCTATGTTAGGGGCCTTTGTTAGTTAAGGGTATCAATGATTCATAGGAAGACTTGTTTTAGAAAGGGGAGATACAGGAACCAGCAATTGGCGTAATGGCTATGTTGCTGGACTCCCATGTAGTCGACTGTGGTTCGCATCTCAGACCCGGTGGCTTAAACTCACGCCGGGTGCATGTGCGTGCGTGCCCAAGATCCCGAAAGGAGAATGGAGGAGAAGGGATTGCGGCATGGCCACCCCCCTTGGGGGGTGATTTCTCACTTTCTGTCTGTCTCTCTCTGTCTTTCTGGCAAACGCACGTGCCCTATAGCAAAAAAATCCTCTCCCAAAAAGGGGGGGGGATAGAAAAACAAACTGCACAACTTAGTTTTGCCATTGTTTTCCAGTAAGGTATGACAGATAATACCTTCTTTTTCTTTTTTTTTAAGAGTTATGTATTTAATTGTATTCATTAATTTATTTTAATTTGACCAGAGACAGAGAGAAAGTGAGAAAGCAAGTCACCAGGTCTGGTACTTGAACCATGGTCAGCCATGTGGGAGTGTCCAGCACCTTAACCACCACGCCACCTACTGGTCCTCCAAATAATACCTTCTTTAAGGATGTTTTTTATCAGTTACAAGGACCCCCTTTGCACTGCTACATATCATAGAATGATTTGCCTATACCCAATAGAGTGTAAAGGCCTTCAGAGATAATTTGTTAAAAGAGTTTCTAGAAGATTCACAGGAAATTCAAGCAGTGTTGAAGCCAAAATAGTTCAGATGAACTTTCAGCATATAATAACCCTTTTTCAAGGAGCACCTTGTCTCTCTAATCCAAGTAGGAAACCCTTCAAAGGGGTTATGGTAGCTTGGGGATTCCTGGATATTAGAACATAGCATACAGAAGTTAACCTGTGTGACTTATATGAACCTTTCCATTTTCTCATAAAAGATAAGAAAATGATAAAGAGATCAGATGATAAAAGTGTGGAAATCATTGTCACCAATGGCTATGATAAGGGCAACTCTGATGAGGACACACAGAATGACAGTCACGCCAGCTCTTCCCTGGGTGGCAGAAGCACTGATGAAATAAAACCCACAGGTCAGAACTTGGAGCACACTGGAAAAACTGCTCTCCGCACTCACCAAGGTATTCTCCCTAAAGACTTCTTTGTCCTTTCTCATGGATAAAATATTCTTTTATAGTTTTACGATATTTTAGGTACCGTTTAAAGTTAAGAAGTTTTTATTTAGTGATATTTAGGGTTTAATAATATTAAAAGCGTTATAGCTTTGCAAGACAGTGAATCTAGGACCAGGGTTTTTTTTATTAGTAGTATATATTATATATATGTTATATATAGAGAGAGGTTTTTGCCATAGGGTGCCGGCACTCACCAGAGATGGAGAGAGACGGTGAGAGGGAAAGTGAGAAATCCCCCATGGGGATAGCCAGATTGCAATACCTTCTTCTCCATTCTCTGCCTGCGATTCTGGGCACACACACACACATGCCCGGCGTGATTTTCAAGCTGCTAGGTTCCAAACTTGAACCGCAGTCGACCATGTGGGAGTCCAGCGCCTTAACCGTCACACCACCTCTGGCTCCAGGTCTTTTATGTTTCTACTGAGACATTTATCGTGGTAGCATATGATGTTTTAAAAGAAGATCTTTGTGGCCAGCCTGTTATGTGGTATTGAGGCAGCTGGATCTGGCCTACTGTGTAGTTTGAGTTCTGGTCCTGGCGGCTTACGAAACACACTGGCTGCCTGTGTGTGTGTGTGTGTACCCAAAATTTTGAAAGGAGGAAGAAATAGAAGAGAAGTGATTGTGGTGTGACCATTTCCAATGGGACAGGGGGAGTACTTTTTCACTTTCTCTTTCTCTCTCTGGCAAGCACATGTGCACTCTGGCAAAAAATTTTCAAATCTTTTTTTTTTTTAATAATTATTTTATTTAACATTTCATTTATTTATTTAGACTTGACCAGAGAGAGACAGAAAGTGAGAAAGCAAGTTGTCAGGTCTGGGACTTGAACTGCCATCGGCCATGTGGGAGTCCAGTACCCTTAATCACCATGCCCTCCTGTCAGCCCCTCTTTTTTGTTTTAAAGAGAGATTTTTGCTATAGGGAGTGTATGCTCACCAGAGAGACAGAGCAATACAAAGAGATAGGAAGCGAGAAATCACACCCCCCTCGGGGGTAGGGGAGATGGCCACAATGCAGTCCCTTTTTCTCTGTTCTCTAGGTATCTTGGGCATGCATATACATGAACCCAATATGATTTTCCAGGTCCAGGACTCGAACTGCGGTAACCCATGTGGAAGTCTAGCCATGTAACCACTATGCCATGTGCTGACCCCAATCTCTGAGTTTTTTTACCTTTATTTCTGATGTTTCCTCTTTTTTTTTTCCCAAGAATTTATTTAGGGACTAGCAGATGGTATAATGGTTACGTCACTGGACTCCCACATAGTCAACCATGGTTTGAGTCCTAGACCCAGCAACTTAAAACACATGTCGGGGAACCAGTAGTTCGCATAATGGCTATGTTGCTGGACTCCTGTGTAGTCGACCATGGTTCACGTCCCGGACCCGGTGGCTTAAAACTCACGCTGGGCGCGTGTGCGTGTGTGCCCAAGATCCCGAGAGGAGAATGGAGGAGAAGGGATTGCAGCGTGGCCATCCCCCCTGGGGGGTGATTTCTCGCTTTCTGTCTCTCTGTCTATCTGGCAAGCGCACGCGCCCCACAGCAAAAACCTCTCTAAAAAAACAAAACAAAACAAAACACACGTCGGGTGCATGTGCATATATGCCCAAAATCCTTTGGTGGGGGGAGTGATTTCTCGCTTTCTGTCTCTCTGGCGAGTGCATGCACCCTGTAGCAAAAATCTCTCTCCCCCTTTTTTTTTTTTTAAAGAATTATTCATTTTATTTTATTTATTATTATTATTTTTAAAGTTGTTATAGGGTACATGGGCGCACCAGAGAGAGAGAGAGAATGAGAAGCAAGCTTCCAAGTCCGGGACTCAACTGTGATTGACCATGTGGGAGTCCAGCAATTAACCACAATGCCACTTGCTGGCTCTCTGATATTTGTTTTTGTTTGTTTGTTTGTGTGTTTGTGCTATAGGGCGTGTGCGCTCACCAGACAGACAGAGACAGAAAGACAGAAAGTGAGAAATCACCCCCCAGGGGAGAAGGCCACGCCGTAATCCCTTCTCCTCCGTTCTTCTGTTGGGATCTTGGGCACACACACACGCACCCGGCGTGAGTTTTAAGCCACTGGGTCCGGGACGCGAACCACGGTCGACTACATGGCCATTACGCTAACTGCTGGCCCCTCACCTGATATTTCTTTTAATCTCTGATCCTTGTTCTCTAGTCAGCAAGATAAGTATAGTCTTTTCATATCATAGGGTGCTAGGATTAGCCTATAGTTTGTAATATATAAATTACTACATTGTTGCAATTCAGTTGAGAAACTAAGATACATCATTTCTTTTTTTTTAAGAGAGAGAATTTTGCTATAGGGCTCATGTACTCACCAGAGAGAGAGACAGAAAGTGAGAAGTCACCACCCCCTGGGGGAGATGGCCATGCCGCAATCCCTTTTCCACCATTCTCCTCTCTGGATTTTGGGTGACACACGCACATGCTCAGCTTGAGTTTCCAGCTGCCGGTCTGGGACTCATAGCCATCCGCCATGTGGGAGTCCAGCGATGTAACCATCCCGCCATCTGCTGGTCCCAGTGCATCATTTCTTACTGTAGCACCAGATATGCATAATTGCATCCCACATGTAGGCATCCTAGTTGGTACTTAGCTTTGCATCCCACATGTAGGCATCCTAGTTGGTACTTAGCTTTTCCTATAAGGTTATTAAGTTTTGTAAGGTTCCATCCAAACTGTGTCTTCATAACATTCAGTGATAAAATGCTTTGTAGTATTTTCAAGTAAAAATCAGCAACTAAATTTAGAGTTTTCGTAAGTTAGAAAAAAACGCATGGTGGGGGCCAGCAGGTGGCGTGGTGGTTAAAGGCACTGGACTCCTACATGGCCAACCACAGTTTGAGTCCCAGACCTGGCAGCCTACTTTCGTACTTTCTGTCTCTCTCACTCTGCGCCTCTCTGGTCAAATTAAAATGAATAAATAACATTAAATAAAATAATTCTTAAAAAAAAAAAGCATGGCATGGTGAATCTAATTTGTCTTTTAGGATGAATATGATATAGAGCTGATACATTTTGAAAATGGGGTAAGTAAGCTTTTCTTTTATTAGACTGTAGTTATATTACCTGGATGTTTGTTCATATTTAGGTATAAATGATGATCATGTTGAAGATGTTTCAGGAATTCAGCATTTGACAAGTGATTCAGACAGTGAAGTGTACTGTGATTCTATGGAGCAATTTGGACAAGAGGAGGTAAAAAGACACTTTCTGATTGGTAAATTTTTAATGTAGCATATCGGAATTTAATGTAGAATTTGTTGGAACCGGCAGGTGGTGGTTAAGGGTGCTGGACTACCACATGGCCGACCACAGTTTGAGTCCTGGACCTGGCGGCTTGCTTTCTCATTTTTCTTCTCTTTCTTTCTCTCTCAGACACTCTGACATGGCTGATCATGGTTCAAATCTGAGACCTGGTGTCATGCCTTCTTGCTTTCCCTTTCTCTCTCTGGTCAAATTAAATACTGCTACTACTACTACCACTACTACTACTAAATGGAATTAAATAAATAAATCTTTTTAGAAAGATTCATAGTAAAATGGAATTAAAATATGAGTTTATTTTGGTGTGAAACAAGTTTGAAATCTATATGTAGTTTTTTTCATGATGCACATTTTCCATGAATTTCTTGAAGACCCTTTACACATTATTGGTATATGCTGTCATTATTGTCACACCTTTCACTTGACTGATAACTCATTTGTTCTTAGCAAGTCCTAGTTCATATCATTTGCTCGAGAAGTCTGCCCTGGCCAGGCTTCCACCCAACCCCATCGTGGGTTAGATATCTTCCTGTCTATAAGCTCCTTTAGCATCTTTTGTATACCTTTTTCCTTTTTTTCTGGAGAGGTTTTTGTTTTAATGCTATAGGGCACGTGCGCTCGCCAGAAAGAGAGAGACAGAGAGACAGAAAATGAGAAATCCCTCCCCAGGGGGATGGCCATTCTGCAGTCCCTTCTTCTTTCTCCTCTTGGGATCTTGGGCACGCATGCACATGCGCCTGGCATGGGTTTAAGCCATCCGGGGACTCGAACTGTAGTCAACTACATGGGATTCCAGCAACATAGCCATTACACTAACTGCTGGTCCCCCCTTTTCCTTTTTTTTAAAGAGATTTTTGCTTTAGGGTGCATGCACTTGCTGGAGAGACAGACAGCAAGAAATCACCCCCTGGCGGGATGACCACACTGCAGTCCCTTCTCCTCCATTCTCTTCTCTGGATTTTGGGCACGCATGCACACATACCTGGTGTGAGTTTTAAGCCTTTGGATCTGGGAATTGAACCATGTTGTCGACTACGTGGGAGTCCAGTGACATAACCATTATATCTTCTGCTGGTCCTTTTCTACCTTTTCCATAACACTTACTAAACTTTGTTGTGAATATCTTACTTCTCTGTCTCCTTTACTAAGACTCTTAACTTGTCGACAAGGATTCCAAGTCTTTCTTTGAAGTGTCTGTAGAGTTTAGCACAGTAATTAAGGTACGTGTAGAGGCTTAGATGTGCCTAGGGTGGATGACTGACACACAAGAGTAGTTCACTGCCAAAACTTCTCAACACTTGCTCATAGGAGAATTATTTTCATCGATTTCTTCTCTGCATATAGGAAGTAGAATATGAACTAACATTTTTTAGAAAAAGTATTTATAATAATAGCATAAAAACATTTTAGAAAAATAGTATTTTCTGTGTTACTATGAAAACTTGGGGTATATAAGTTTTTTGTATAGCTTTTAACCAAGTATTGTTTTAAATGTATAGTCTTTAGACTGCTTTCCATCAAACAATGGACCATTCCAATATTACCTGGGTGGTGATGCCAGTAAGCCCTTGGAAGGTTCTGGTTTTCCTGAAGACGGTCAAGTATCTCCTCCTAGACATGGCAGCACTGGGAATTTGCATGTGGTGGCAGTTGAAGGAAAAGGTGAAGTAAAACATGGAGGAGAAGATGGCAGAAATAACAGTGGAGCACCACACCGTGAAAAGCGAGGTGGAGAGAATGAGGAATTGTCTAACGTCAGAAGAGGGAGAGGTATATATTATCTTTTTTTTCTCTTCTCATTGACTATATATATATATATATATATTTGAGAGGTTTTTGTTACAGGGTGCATGTACTTGCCAGAAAGACGGAGAGACAGAAAACAAGAAATCACCGCCCCCCGCCCCCCGAGGGGGGATGGCCACGCTGCAATCCCTTCTCCTCCATTCTCCTCTGGGGATCTTGGGCATGTACACATACACACCCAGTGTGAGTTTAAGCCACTGGGTCTGGTACTCAAACCGCGGTCAACTGCGTGGGAGTCCAGTGACATAGCCATTACGCCAACTGTTGGTCCCTACTATATATTTTTTTTAAGTTTTATTTCTTATATTTCATAGAGACATGCACCCCCAACAGAGTGGTTAAGAAGAAGGTTGGAGAATGGAGATTAATCTGGTAGAATTAATAATTTTTCATGACAAAGTAGTTTTGTAAAAAAGGATTAGTTTATTTAACTTTATTTATTTTAATTTGACCACAGAGGGACAAAGTGAAAGAGGTCAAAAGAGAGAGAGAGAACAAGCTGCCAAGTCTGGGACTCAAACCATGGTCAGCCATGTGGGAATCTAGCGCCCTTAACTACCATGCCACCTGCCAGCCCCTCTTATAACAAAGTCTTAAAAGAAGAGAACAATAGGAGATTGGGTATCCTAGGGTATAGTTCACCAAACTTCTTATATCTCTAGCCTTGTACTTTCATTGTAGATAAGCAGAGTTAGAGAAAAAACTGATTTGCTTTCATACTTGATAGGAAAGACAAAGGGAAATAATTACTAGGGAATCATTGTTTCTGACTGCCAAAGGTCTTTTGCCTTCTGTTATAGAGAAAAGATCTGAAATATCTGTCATTTAAATGTATACAGTACTGACCAGGGAAGAACCCTCGGAAACAATTCCCCCTTTACCTCAGCCCCTACGTTAGCTAGTCCCAATAGAAAGATCCTACTTTAGAAACACATGCATTAATAGCAAGCTTTTTTTTAAATAATTATTTATTTTTAATTTTATTTATTAATTTACTTATTTTATTTTGACCAGAGAGAGACACAAGAGAGAGAAAGTGAGAAAGCAAGCAACCAGGTCCAGGACTTGAACCATGGGCAGCCATGGGGGAATGTCCAGCATCTTAACCACCACGCCACCTGCTGGTCCCCAATAGCAAGCTTTCAAGCTAAACTTCTGGGGAATGTGGCAATAGGGTGATGTAAATGTGGCCTGAAACCAATTATATGTGGGTAGATTGATAGCACTATTTCTGTTACACATGCGTAAGAACAGACTTAGGAACTGTGCAGAAGTTCAAGAAAAAAGTAAAAGAGAATGCAGGAAGGGATATGGATTATAGTATGCAAACAAAAGATCTGTTTTGGAAGAACACATGTCCCAGAAAACAAGACATTTTAGATAACCAGTATTTCTCATTCAAGTAAAAAGAATATAAACTCTTATGAATAGATCAAAGCAGAGATGGAAAGTCTTCGAAAATCCAAGATGGAAATTGCATTAGTAGGGGAAGATTTGGGATATGAAGTAGTATTTATAGAACTGATAAATACATTAGAAACTGAAAAGAATTGACATGGCAGAATTGCAAGTCATTTTTTTATTTAAAAAGGGTAGATCTGGGTTTTGTGGGACATGAAGCTTATGCAATTTGGGGAGAAAAAACTGATTTGCTTTCATACTTGATAGGAAAGACAAAGGGAAATAATTACTAGGGAATCATTGTTTCTGACTGCCAAAGGTCTTTTGCCTTCTGTTATAGAGAAAAGATCTGAAATATCTGTCATTTAAATGTATACAGTACTGACCAGGGAAGAACCCTCGGAAACAATTCCCCCTTTACCTCAGCCCCTACGTTAGCTAGTCCCAATAGAAAGATCCTACTTTAGAAACACATGCATTAATAGCAAGCTTTTTTTTAAATAATTATTTATTTTTAATTTTATTTATTAATTTACTTATTTTATTTTGACCAGAGAGAGACACAAGAGAGAGAAAGTGAGAAAGCAAGCAACCAGGTCCAGGACTTGAACCATGGGCAGCCATGGGGGAATGTCCAGCATCTTAACCACCACGCCACCTGCTGGTCCCCAATAGCAAGCTTTCAAGCTAAACTTCTGGGGAATGTGGCAATAGGGTGATGTAAATGTGGCCTGAAACCAATTATATGTGGGTAGATTGATAGCACTATTTCTGTTACACATGCGTAAGAACAGACTTAGGAACTGTGCAGAAGTTCAAGAAAAAAGTAAAAGAGAATGCAGGAAGGGATATGGATTATAGTATGCAAACAAAAGATCTGTTTTGGAAGAACACATGTCCCAGAAAACAAGACATTTTAGATAACCAGTATTTCTCATTCAAGTAAAAAGAATATAAACTCTTATGAATAGATCAAAGCAGAGATGGAAAGTCTTCGAAAATCCAAGATGGAAATTGCATTAGTAGGGGAAGATTTGGGATATGAAGTAGTATTTATAGAACTGATAAATACATTAGAAACTGAAAAGAATTGACATGGCAGAATTGCAAGTCATTTTTTTATTTAAAAAGGGTAGATCTGGTTTTGTGGGACATGAAGCTTATGCAATTTGGGGAGGGGGCGCTCTTTAGGAGAAGAAGTCCAAGGCTGTCCCCACAGCATAGCAGTTAAGCACTGTGCTTAGGGAGCTGGATCGCACGTGGGCCGACTGCAATTAGAATCCCAGCTCTGGCGACTTGGAAAACATGCCAGGAATATGTGTGTGCACCCCAAATCCTAATGAGATGGAAATATAGAAGATAAAGAACTGTGGTGTGACCATACCCCAGAGCTGGATACTTTCTCTTTCTCTCTCTCTCTCTCTGGTGAGCACATATGCCCACTGGCAAGAACTTAACAAAAAAAAAAGGGGGGGGGATACAAAATTATGAATGTTAAAGTGAGTATTTTGTTAAAAAATGTTTTAAAACCGTATTATATTACTAGCGCCTTGCAATCAGGTCCCTTTCTTTAGGCAATTTACCACACTTCTTTATATAAAATAATTTAGGGGCCAGCAGGTGGAATGATGATTGGGGTGCTGAACTTCCACATATGGCTGACTATGATTGGACTCCCACATGGCCTACTGTGGTTCCAGTCCTGGACCTGGTGGCTTGCTTTCTCAGTTTCACTCTCTCCGGCCATGTGGGAGTTCAAGTGCCTTCACCAGCACGCCACCTGCTGGACTCTATAATATATATTATATATATATATATATGTATGTATATATGATTCTTTAAAAAAAGAATTTACAACCTGAATTTCCCACCTTAACGTACACTGCAATAACACCTCCCAGCTATCACAAGGGCCTACTTGAAAGGCAGACCTTGAGGTTAAGCCTCCTTAGGGTCATAGTAAATCTGCCTCCGCATTTAACAAGTAGTATTGAGCACTTGTTTTTTGTCAGGTTCTCTTTGGGTCCTGGGATGCAATAGGGAACAAGACAAAGTCCTTCCTTCCAGGGAGTTTACATTCTAGTAAGCAGAGCTGACAGTGCATGAGCAAAGGTATGTGTGAAGTAGCAAGTAGTGACTAGTGCCCGGAGGAATTTAAAATGGTGAGAGGAGAGTGACTAGCAGTAGGTACCACCGTAACATGGGTGTAGTCTGACTAATGCTGTTCCTTGTGAAGGCTCATACGAAAGCTGCCTGTTCTATAGGATGAGTGAAATGAGATGAAGCAGTTCTCTAGCATTGATAGTGGTGCATAAGTTATGTTTCGAGCTTTGTGTCCTAAAAAGTAGGACATAAAATCTTAAGGATGTACAGCCAATTTTGTAAATATATGCATAGAAAAAAGAATGGAAAGTATATACCATAATCTTTTATGTATGTCTGTATGCATGTTAGAGGGCATGTGTGCTGACCAAAGAGAGAGAGAGGAAGAAAGCACCTCCAATGAGATGCACTCATGCCACAATCCCATCTCCACTTCTCCATTGGCATTTTGGGCATATGTCCACATGGGCCTCGAGTGTTCTTAAGCCACTGGGACTGGGATTTGAACTACATTGTCAGCCATGTGGGTTCCACCTCCCTCAACCAGCAGGCCATGGGGCCAGCCCCATGACATTAATAGTAGTGGAATTTCACTATCTATAAGGAATATGCAATTTGTAATAGGAAAAACACATTTTAAAACATTTTTTTGAGGGGTTGAGATAAGTAGTACAACATGATGATCTTCAAAGCAACCCTACATAGGTCTCACATGCAGATACCTGCCTGGTTAGGCTGGCATGCACTGCTCATTCACGATTCCTGGCTGGCTGAGCGCTGGGGTGGATTGCAGCGCCAGGACCCTGTTAGGGGTGCTATTTTTTCTCTCTTGCTCATGAAATGAATAAACGTGCTTTAAAAAAAAATTGGGGAAGGCTTACAATATGATCAAGCCAAAGTTGACCAAAAAGAAAAATATACCTATTTAATTTAAATTTTAAAACTATAAGCAATTTTTAAGTTTTGGTACCTTATTAGTAAATAATTTTTGAGCATGTACTCCCAATAAGCGTATTTGTGAATTATATGCATATAGTCAGTCATATCCTAGTATATTATGCATATTATAAAACCTTTAAAAAATAAGAATATGTCAATGTAAATAAAAGTTTATACATTTATTTATTTGATCCCAAGAATTTTTTTTTTTTTTTTAAGGTTTTTGCCATTAGGGCATGTGCACTTGCTAGAGAGAGGCAGAGAGAAAGTGAGAAATCATCCCCAATGTGAGGGATGGCCATGCTGCAACGCTTTCTTCATTTTCCTCTCAGGATTTTTCAGGCATGCACACACACACACACGTACCCAGTGTGATCCTTAGTCTGCCAAATGTAGGACTCAAACCATGATCAGCCATGTGAGAATCCAATGCCTTAACCCCCACATCACCTGCTGGGCCCCCAAGAATTTATTTTACGTATTTCCTGATTGCTTTTTACCTTACTGGAGATTCAAATCTCAAGGAAATAATATGAGACAATGGGAAAACACAGTATTTGTAGTTTTATAAGAATGATTCAAAACTAACTCCTTTTGCTCTCTTAAAATAGGGCATCGAATGCAACATTTGAGTGAAGGAACCAAGGGTCGGCAAGTTGGGAGTGGAGGTGATGGGGAACGCTGGGGCTCAGACAGAGGGTCGCGAGGCAGCCTCAATGAGCAGATTGCTCTAGTCCTCATGAGGTTGCAGGAGGACATGCAGAACGTCCTTCAGAGACTTCATAAACTGGAAACACTAACCGCTTCACAGGTAAGCTTTCAGATTTGTCTCGTCCAGATACTTGTTGATCCTATAAAGCAGTAGGTAATCTATATTGCTCAGACTTATACAAATCAGTGTATTTTAGTGATTTTTTTTAAAAAAAAAAAAAAAAAAAAAAGGACCTAGTATTGAAAATATTGTGTAAGGAAAGATTGTCCCTGGGGGCTGGCAGGTGTCAGTTAAGGGTGCTGGACTCCACATGGCCAACTGGGGTTCGAGTCCCAGACCTGCCAGCTTGCCTTCTCACTTTCTCTCTTTCATTCTTTCTTGCTCTCTGTCCCTCTTGTCAAATTTAAATAAATAAATAAAGTTAAATAATTCTTTAAAAAAAAAGAAAAGAAAAGACTTACCCTGGGTCAGCCTGTGGTCTGGTGGTTGGAGTGGTTGGATCCCATATGACCAGCCATGCCATTGGAATCCCAGGCCCTTGAAAAAACACGAGACGTGTGTATGTTCATGCCCAAATCTCAAAGAAGGGAGAATTGGAGGAGAAAGGACTGCAGTGTGCTCATCTCACATGGGAGCTAATTTTCCTCTCCCCTGATCTCTCTGTCTGTCTCTCTCTGGCAAGTTTATGAACCTTCTGGCAAAACAAAACAAAACAAAACAATTAAAAAGAAAAGACTGACCCAGAAGCTAAATGTAAGTTTAAAACAATAGAAACTTTTCAGAGTGTAAAATTCATTGGAAATAGGAGTTGTTTGCTTGGTATTAGAAGAGTAATTGCACGGCCATCAGATGGCATAGTGGTTATGTCACGGGACTTCCACATGGCCGACTGCGGTTGGAGTCCTGGACCTGGTGGCGTGAAACTCACTCCAGGGGTGTGTGCATACCTGCCTAAGATCCTGGGAGGAGAATGGAGAAGGGATTGTGCCACGGCCATCCTCCCTGTGGGAGTGGTTTCTTACTTTCCCTCTCATTGTCTCTGTCTCTCTCTATGTCCAGTGGATACATGTGCCCTAAGGCAAAAACCTCTTTAAAAAAAAAAAGTAATTGCTGTTGAACAATGCATTTTGAGGATCTTTTTTTTTTTTTTTGAGTGGTTTTTGCTATGGGGCACGTGCGCTCGCCAGACAGACAGAGATAGAGACAGAAAGTGAGAAATCACCTGCAATCCCTTCTCCATTCTCCTCTTGGGATCTTGGACACGCATGCACACACGCCCAGCATGAGTTTAAGCCACCGGGTCCGGGACTTGACCCGCGGTTGGCTACATGGGAGTCCAGTGACATAGCCATTACACTAAATGCTGGTCCCAAGGATCGACTTTTTTAAACAACTATTTATTAGGCCAGCAGTCAGCATGGTGGTTAAGGCAGCTGGACTCCCACATGGCTGGCTGCTGTTCAAATCCAGGACCTGGCAGCTAGCTTACTTTCTCTCTTTTCTTCTTTCTGTCTCTCTCTGATCAACTTCAAAAAAATAAAATAAGGGGCCAGCAGTTAGCATAATGGCTATGTCGCTGGACTCCTAAGTAGTCGACTGTGGTTCGAGTCCCAGACCTGGTGGCTTAAACTCACACTGGGCACGTGTGTGTGGATGCCCAAGATCCCCAGAGGAGAATGGAGGAGAAGGGATTGCGGCGTGACTATCCCCCCTAGGGGGTGATTTCTTGCTTTCTGTCTCTTGTCTTTCTGGCAAGCGCATGCACCCTATAGCAAAACCTTTTCCCCCAAAAAATAAATAAATAAAATAATGACAATGAATAAAATTAAATTTAA
>NW_006159427.1:5046631-5051483 GCF_000334495.1 Tupaia belangeri chinensis
GGGACTCGACCCATGGTCAGCCATGTGGGAGTGTCCAACACCTTAACCACCACGCCACCTAATGGCTTCAGAAACTATTTTTTTTTTGGAGAGGTTTTTGCTATAGGGTGCTTGCACTCGCCAGACAGAGAGAAAGAGACATAGAGACAGAAAGCAAGAAATCACCCTCCAGAGGGGATGGTCACGCTGCAATCCCTTCTCCTCCATTCTCCTCTCGGGATCTTGGGCACGCACGCACATGCACCTGGTGTGAGTTTTAAGCCACCAGGACCAGGACACGAACTGTGGTTGACTACGTGGGAGTCCAGCGACATAGCCATTACGCTAACTGCTGGTTCCCCAGGAACTATTTTTTCAAATTATTTATTTATTTATTATTATTATTTTTTTGGTTTAATAAATTTTTATTTTTCCAAATGTACAGTTGGTTGTGTCTGTTCATGCATCTTCACCAGCAGCTGGGGCATCTCCACCCTCGGTACTTCTGGTGTAAATTACAGGCACTCTGTGCTCTGAAACTACTTTGATAAGTCCTTTACTAAGAAGCTCCCGAAGTGCTGCCCTGGCCAGGGAACTGTGAATCTTTAGCCTCTTGGAGGCCACTTGGAGTTATGAGCTTATAGCTGGGAACTTCCTTGCAGAGTTTGTCATATGGAGCTTTGTCAAACAAGACCAGATTATTGATCCTGTCCCGAACCTTGCCTTTGGATCACTTCATTTTGGCCTTGCCCCCAGATTTGTTCACTGGGTCTTTGTCCTTCTTGGCTAACTTCCCAGCATCTTTTTCTTGTTGTCCTTGGGTGGCATCGTGAAGCCCAGAGAGCAACAGCAGCCACTGCAGCCTCGCTAAGATGTCAGACAGAAAGCTTATTCATTATTATTATTATTGCTTTTTAATTTGACCAGAAAAAGACAGAGAGAGAGAGAGAAAGGGAAAGTGAGAAAGCAAGCCACCAGGTCTGGGACTCAAACTGTGGTCAGCCATGTGGGAGTCCAGTGCCTCAACCACCATACCACCTGCCAGCCCCAGGAACTATATTAATAATAAACCTTTTCTAGTACCCTACAGCTCATCATTACAGAGTCATTCTTTTGGGGGACCAGGAGGCATTTTGTAAATCTCCCCTTTATTCCATTTAGTCTGGAGAAGTCCCCTAAGGTACATTCTTGGTTGAACTTTATCCTTATGAGGAAGTATGACAATGACATAATCAGTACCTGGTCTTGACTCTTTCAGGACTTGGAGTCACCTTGGATATACTAGAACTGTAATTTGTCATTTAAGATCTTAGTTGTCTATAAAGACTAATGCAGCATCCAGAGGCAACTATTATAGTTTAGTTTTCCCTGTAAGCTGTAGTCGTATGGGGCACACTACTCACAACAAAAGCATATAAAAGCCTCATCACTTCCCACCACACTTTCCTGCTATCCTGGCTCAAACTACTTTAGCACACTGGCCCCTAGCTGTTCTTTGAACCAGGAGGCTCCCTCCTACTCTGGTCTTTAAATTTGCCTGTACATAGAGCTGTTACCCTAATTAGCCACTGTGCATGTGTGTGTGTGTTTAATTTGCCAGAGGGCACATTTCCTCACCAGAGAGAGACAGAGAAGGGGAAAGTGAGAAAACATCACCTATTGGGAACGGTCAGGCCACAATCCCTTCATCTCCCTCCTTTTCGGGTTTTGGGCACATATTCACGTGCTTGGCATGTTTCTCGGGCCACCATGTCCAGGACTCAAACTGCACAGTTGGCCATGCAGGATCCAGCCACTTTCAGCACCAAGCCATGGGCTGGCTCAGCCAGTTGGTTTGTTTATTTCATGGGTGAGAGAGGGACAGAGGCAGCACCTCCAGCAGCATCTTGATGCTGCAGTGGTTCACAGCCAGCCTTCAGCCAGGCCCAGATCTCGGGTGTGTATGCCTGGTGTTCTGAAGGTGGTCGGTCTCCAGACTGAATCTGGCAACTTCCCACATGGGTCAGCCTCAGAGCATCATCTTTTACTGCCGTGCCACCATCTCACTTCCTCCACATAGCCATAGTTTTGAGCCTTCCTGACCAGCCTATCTAAAATTGCATACAAGCCTCCCCTCCTCTCATATGCTCCATTGCCCTTCCCTGGTTTTTTGGTTTTAGTTTTTGCTATAGGGTTGTGTTTGTTCCTGCTGGAGAGACAGAGAGAGACAAAGAAAGGAAAGGAAAGTGAGAAATCACTTCCTCCCCCCCACCCCCCCAGTGGGATGGCCTTGCTTCATCCTCTTTCCTCTTTTCCTCTCTGGATTTTGGGTGTGTACACACATGTGCCAGGCATGTTTTGCAAGCTGCTGGGTCTCGGACTCAAACTACTCAGCTGACCATATGAGATCCAGCCACCTTAACCCCCACACTTTTGGCTGGCCCCTCCCTTCCCTGCTTTACTTTTCTTTTTTACATTTATCACCACTTGACGTACTATATATTTTAATATCTTATTGTTGTTTCTGTACCCTTCCACTAGTATGTAATCTCCAGTAAGGCAGAGATGTTTGTCATTTTGTTCCTGTCTCTATCCCTAGGCCCCACAATAGTGACTGGCATATAAATGATAAGCATTTTCTGAATGAGTAGGTTTCATTAATCTTTATACCATTTCTCTAAAGTTACAGTAAGTGGAAAGTGTAATAATAAATTTCTAATGAATAGCTTATAGAAACTTGTCTTTGGAATGAGCCAAATTGGAATCTAAATTTCCTAAATTAGTCTAAAGTTTTTCATTTTTAATTTATGATCCTTCTCAATTAAAAATCTACAATGCTAATAGTTTATTTCTCATATCTATTGTATACCTCTTTTGCTATAACTGTCATGATTTTCTTTTTTTGTTGTTGCCATAGGGTATATATATGCTCATCAGGGAGAAAGAAAAGAGAGACACAGTGACAGTGAGTGGGAAAGTGAGAAATCACCCACTGGGGAGATGGCCATACTGCAGTCCCTTCTCTTTCATTCTCCTCCAAGGATCTTGGGCACACACCCATACGCATCCAGCATGATTTTCAAGCTACTGGGTCCAGGCCTCAAACCGTAGTCAGCCATGTGGGAGTCTAGCAACATAATCACTGTGCCATCTTTTGGCCCCAGTAACTTGTCATGAATTTATAAAGCACATCTTTGGATACTGTTTACATAGTTTTTTTTTTTTTTTAATTAATAATCAAGGCTGTAGATCTCAAATGTGTTTGTAATGGAAACTAAGGAAATAATTAAGAAAAGTTGAATAGGTAATTTAATAAGATTATAAAAATGTAAGTGTTTAGATTGATTTGAGGTTTTATTTTGTATAATTTTTTATAATTTGAACTATAACATACGAAGTGTCTGCCCTAGCCTTATTGCCTAATGGCTAAGGGAGCCAGATCCCATGGGGCTGACTAGCTCAAATCCCAATTCTGATGCCTGTGTGTGTGTGCATATGTGGGTATGTGCATGCCTCAAATCCTGACAGAACGGAGAAATGGAGAAGAGATTATGGCATGGCTATGCCCCACTAAGGGGTGCTTCCCCACCCCCAATCTCTCTGTGTCCTATGGTAATTAAAAGAAATAAATAGAAATAAGTTAATGAAATGAAATGAAGTGTCAAAGTATTTTTTTGATTCTCAATTTAAAGGCCTTTGTTCTTTTCAGAATAATCAAAGCGTAATTAGCAGAAAAATAGAGGATATGCTTATATTTCGACCTCCCTCCCCTTTTTTAAAGATAGGAAACAGAAAAATTACTGTATTGTTTTCTTTTGGTCAAAGCTAAGTCACTTCAATTTGTATTTATAGGCAAAATTGTCAACATTACAGACTAGTAGTCAACCTTCCTCACAGGTAAGCAGTTTTTTTAAAAAAATCTAATTGCCAGGATTTCAAATAAATAATAAATTACAGTACATTTAGATGATATGTAATTCTTAAAGCATCTTAAATGAAAACTACCTTTTAGAGCTTTGAAGTTAAAAAATATTTATTTTGTGGGACCAGCAGTTAGCATAATGGCTATGTCACTGAACTCCCATGTAGTCAACCATGGTTCAAGTCGTGGACCTGGTGGCTGAAACTCACACCAGGTGTTTGCATGTGTGCCCAAGATCCTGAGAGCAGAGTGGAAAAGAAGGGATTGTGGCGTGGCCATCCCCCTTGGGGGGTGATTTCTCGCTTTCTGTCTCTCTGTCTCTCTGGCGAGCGCATACGCCCTATAGCAAAAACCTCTCAAAAAAATATATATTTATTTTGTGTTTATATAACTCTGCATTACTCATGAAAGTCTGCTTACTGAATTATACTCTGAAATGCAGAATCTTTCCCTCCCTTTAGCAAACATGAGATTTGTTGCTGTTTATATACTTTCAAAATTATGAACTAGTATGTCTGAATATGTCTGCATGCCATATTTAATAGTTTGGTGACCAGCTTGTTTTTTTATCTTCTCAGAGACCATCCTGGTGGCCCTTTGAGATGTCTCCTGGTGCATTAACTTTTGCTATCATATGGCCTTTCATTGCCCAGTGGTTGGTGCATTTATATTATCAAAGAAGGAGAAGGTAAATATGATAGTTTCATCATTTGAAATGGTGTATAAATTCATAACCATAATAGAACATTCAACACCAGTTGTGGGGATAGGTTTATTTTGTAGATACATTGTCATACTGAATATCTATGCTGATCTTAAGATGGAAACTAACTTGGAAATGTTAATCTTGTGGATTTCTAGGTACTTATTAGATTTTTTTTCCAAGCCAAACTGTGTCCAGCTTTATTAAAGATATTTTTCATAAACAATCATGGTATTTCAGGCAGGACATGGGCAGACAGTCATTAGCAG
>NW_006159427.1:5051816-5070268 GCF_000334495.1 Tupaia belangeri chinensis
GGACCAGCAGTTAGCGTAATGGCTATGTCGCTGGACTCCCACGTAGTTGACCGCAGTTCGCGTCCCGGACCCGGTGGCTTAAAACTCACGCTGGGCGTGTGTGCGTGCGTGTCTTAGATCCCAAGAGGAGAATGGAGGAGAAGGGATTGCGGCATGGCCATCCCCCCTGGGGAGTGATTTCTCGCTTTCTGTCTCTCTGTCTCTCTCTCTGTCTGGCGAGCGCACACACCCTATACTGAAAAACCTCTCCAAAAACAAAAAAAAATCCCAAAAAACTAGACGGGAAAGATGTTGTCCAAATCAATCCAGCTTCAGAGACATTCTATTAGTGACAAATGCCCCTTCCCCAAAAAGCAACAATGAAGTGTTCTGTGTGCTAACAACATAGCTTAAAAAAAAAAAAGGTAAAACAAAATTATGCATTTTTATAAAACTTGATAAAAAATAGTATTTCAAACTGTACAGTCACCATAAGTACACAGTTATCAAAAATGCACACACTTCCCTTTGCATCTCTAGCACCTTCAGCTTTCTGTGCCCGGTCTGTTTTGGCATCTCCATTTTCTGCAGGGTTATTCCCATCCTTGCCAGCATCAGCTTTTCCCTTTTTCCCTTTGGGCACCGTCTCTCCCTTCTTTGCAGGGGCCTTTTTAGACTTGGGCTCTGGCTTTGGAGGAGCAGGTTTCACAGACAACCTTGCAGATCTTCTCTGTGGTTTGTCCTTCACCTTGGCTTTATCTCCTTTAGCATCCCGTTCAGCCTTTCTCTTGGGCATCCCGGCTGGACATGCGGGATGCAGCAGTGCACAGGCTTTGGTCAGTCCGGAGGTCGCTCTCGCCTCTTCTTCTTCACACTGCTCCACTTATTAGATTTTAAAAGTTATCACTTGAGAGCATCTGATGGAATTTTATACCTTTGAATTAGGAAACAACAAGAAAATCATGCTTCTTAAGTTTTATGACTTATGAAGAAATAATATTCTAAATGTCTGATGTTTATTTTAGACATTTGGGTGATATAAACGACAGTGGAGAGAGAACCAAATAGTGCTTGCTAACGCTCATTGTACACCTTTGTAATATAGACGTTGACATTTCAGAAAACGTTCAGCTGGTGGCTGACCCACTGTAGAACTGGAGATTACTTTGAAGGCCAGAATCATTATTATTATTATTATTTAGAGAGATTTTTGATATAGGGTACGTGTGCTTACTGAGGAGACAGGGAGATGGAAAATGAGAAATTACCCCTGGTGGGATGGGCACGCCACAATCCCTTCTTCATTCTCCTTTTGGGATTTTGGGCATACATGCACGTGTGTCCAGTATGAGTTTTTGGGTTTTTTTTTCTTTTTAGGTTTTTGTTATAGGGCACATACCTCGCCAGAAAGACAGAGAGATAGAAAGCGAGAAATCACCTCCCAGGGGGATGGCCACACTACAATCCCTTCTCCTCCATTCTCCTCTCGGGATCTTGGGCACACACAGACTCACACATGCTCGGCGTGAGTTTAAGCCACCAGGTCTGGGACTCGAACCACAGTCAACTACATGGGAGTCCAGCAACATAACCACTACACCAACTGCTGGTCCCCCAGCATGAGTTTTAAGCTGCCGGGTCTGGGACTCAAATCATGATTGACTACATAGGAGTCCAGCAGCATAACATTATGCCATCTGCTGGTCCCAAAATTATTATTGTTATTAAAGAATTATTTATTTCATCTTATTTATTATTACATTTTAAAATTTGACTGGAGAAAGACAGAGAGAAAGGGAAAGTGAGAAAGAAAGACACCAGCTCCAGGACTTGAACCATGGTCAGCCAGGTGAATGTCCCACATCTTAGCTACCATGCCATCCCAAGGGCCAAAATTCTAATTTGAGATCTAATGGGGGGATGGCCATGCTGCAATCCCTTCTGCTCCATTCTCCTCTTGGGACTTTGGGCATGCACGCACACACACCCGACGATATCAAAATTCTTAATCCTTACATCTAAAATTTGTTCCTTGTGTAAACTGAATTTACATGGATGAGTGAGCATATGGACCTGCTCTTCTCCCTGCTGGCTTTCCTGGTCATATAATTAGTGTTTCATTCTCATTTCCCATTAAGTTATGACAATGCAGAGAAGAATGGGGCATTTGAAATGTGCAGTAGACAGACACACATTTCCAAACTCGCCCTATTTACAAGTATGCCTTTCCTTTACCCAAAACCCAAGTTTCTGTACTGTGCTTTATAACAAAATACATTTATCCTTCTCTATGTAACAGGGATAAGCAGTACTCTCCCCCCCGATGAATACTTTATAGTAGGTAGAATGAAAAGCATGGGCCATTGGGTCAATCATTTTAGTCTGCTTTGTTCTCTGCTTATGTTAAGATGGTTTGATTTATATCTATAAATGAACTAAATCCATTTCCTGATACATTAGTATTCTTGGAATGCAGCTGCCCACTTAAAAAAAACGTTAGTAGGATTTCAGAAGAGGTTGCTTTCTTGGTATTATTTACCCCTTTGTAACCCATTTGTGGATGTTTCCGTTGGTAGGATATGGACTTCAGATCCTTCTTTTTCTTCTCTCACACATTTTAAATTTCTGTTATGGTTGGTTTAGTGCTGTACAGGGTTTTATATTTTAATATCTCTGGACCAGCAGATGGTGTAATGGTTACATTGCTGGACTCCCATGTAGTTGACCATGGTTTGAGCCCCGGACCTGGCAACTTCAAACTCACGCTGGGTGTGTATAAATGCATGCCCAAAATCCCAAGAGGAGACTGGAGGCGATGGGATTGTGGTGTAGCCATTCCCCAGGGGGTGATTTTTCGCTTTCTGTCTCTCTGGCGAGTGCATGCACCCTATAGCAAAAATCTCTCTTGAAAAAAACAATTAATATCCCAGTGATAGGAAGAAAAAAGGAACAAATATTTTATCTATGTATTGGGTCATTGGGAAAGCCATAGTTCCTTTTTGCACAGAAAAAAGAAAAAAGACATCGTGACTATCCTCATAACCTAATAATAATGCCAGATGTAGGGAACACTGGTAGCACTAAAGGCAGATGTTTACATATTTTGCAAAGCATTTCAAAGTTCCTAGTCAGGTGTCCTTTGTAGAAAGTTGGGAATTAGACAGAAGAAAAATTTAGCATAGGACAGAAAATTCTAAAGCTTACTTTGGTTAATTTATTTTTATGCTTGAGATTGAAGCAGTTTATCCATTCATGAAAAATCAATAAAATAAACTATATTCTGTTTAAGCAGTCACAATGAATTGGAATTTCTCTAAAATTATCCTTTTAGGGGTTGGCAGGTCGCATGGTGGTTAAAGGTGCCAGATTCCCACATGGCCGACTGTGTTTCAAATCCCAGACCTGGCAATTTGCTTTCTCACTTTCTTTCTCTTCTCTGGTCAAATTTTAAAAAAAGTAATAATGATGATGGGACCAGCAGTTAGTGTAATGGCTATGTCGCTGGACTCCCACGTAGTTGGCCTCGGTTCAAGTCTTGGACCCGGCGGCTTAGACTCACGCCGGGTGCGTGTGCGTGCGTGCCCAAGATCCCGAGAGGAGAATGGAGGAGAAGGGATTGCAGTGTGGCCATCCCCCTTGGGAGGTGATTTCTCACTTTCTATCTCTGTCTCTCTCTATCTGTCTGGTGAGCGCATGCGCCCTATAGCAAAAACCTCTCCAAAAAATAAATAAATAAATAAATAAATAAGTAATAATGCTAACAAATAGAATTAAATAAATAATTTTAAAAATTATCCTTTCAAATATTCCTTAAGAGTAGAAGTATAATAAATGTCATTCCCCATTTCTCCTGTGTCCCTTTCAATTGTTCATAATGTCTCTGAATGGAGAAACTTTATTTTTATTAGTTTTTGTTTTCTTTTGAACTGCCAGAGTGGACATGCCCTCACTAGAGAGAAGGAAAGGGAAAAATCACCTCTCAGTGGGCCTGGTCATGCTGCCGTCCTTCTCTTCCATTTCTCCAGCTTGCCAGGATTTAGAGTATGCACACACACAGGATTCATACTGGGGTTGTCCATGTTGGCTCTAGTTCCCTAACCACTATGCTATGGGGTCAGTACAAGAAGTTCTTTGTTTTTGTTTTTGTTTTGAGACATTTTTGTTAGAGATAGAGAGAAAGAAACTGAGAGATGACCCCCTGGGAGGATGACCGCACCACAATCCCTCCTCCTCCATTCTCCTCTTAGGATTTTGGGCTTGCATTTACACACACCCAGTGAGAGTTTCAAGCCTCCAAGTCTGGGACTCAAATCGCATTTGGCCATGTGGGAGTCCAGCACCTTAACCACTATAACGCCTGCTGCCCCAAGAAGCTCTACTTTAATTTTCTATTTTGTTATTATCAAATCTTAATAAAAATTTTCACTGTTTGGTAAATATTTGATCCTTCCATGGTGCAAGTTATTTGGCTCTACACTACAGCAGCATTTCGATGAGGTATAGTGTTTTCAGTAGTGTTTGCTTATATACATAATGGAGTAACTGGGTTGGCAGTAAAGCCGTATTTGATGTTAGCCTTGCCTGGATTTAGGCATTTTTAATCTGGCTGTGTTTAGCAATTTTTAATCCCACGTTAAAAGATTGAAGACTAGAGAATAAAGCATATGGTTAGGAAGAGACAGTGTCTGTGTCAGAGATTAAATTAAAACTCCGGAAATCTGATTTAGGGTAGGAAAAGTGAGCAGTATGTGCTCTCCTCACAGCAGGGGTCATCCCGTTCCCCTTGGGCAGTATCTGGTATGTAGCAGGTGTTCAGTGAATAAATAAATGTGTGTTTAGTGCATGCCTGAATGCCCCCTATAGTCAAGGTAATGAACTGTCATACCATGCGAAATGGAAAAGCTTCATTTTATGTATTTACGTTTTTTTTTTTATTTTTATTTTTTTAAGAATTATTTTATTTTACTTTATTTATTATTATTATCATTATTATTTTCCAGTTTGATCAGAGAGAGGCAGAGAGAGAGAGGAAGTGAGAAAACAAGCCACCAGGTCCGAGACTTGAACCGTGGTTGGCCATGTGGGAGTCCAGCGCCCCTATCCACCATGCCACCTGCTGGCCCCCGTTTTCATTTTATTTAATAACTAAGATATGGACACAGGTACACTGGGATAGTCCTGTAAAATAAGTAGCCATCTATTTGTGATAAGTTTTTTAAGGTGTTTTTTTTTAACATTAAAAGTAATGCTTAAGGTCTGCTGTTGATTTTTTTTTTTTTTTAAGTCTAGAACATAAATATAAAAAGAAATGAGCTTTCTTACATAATCACGCTGCAGTGGATCAGAACGTTCTTTCTGTGCACAGCACAGAGAGCAATACCTGCACCTCTTGTTTGAAGATTGACCCCAACAGCCTTCTGTGGCAGTCTCTCCCCCATTACCTAGCTCAATAAGTCTTCTATTAAAATTGCTCAGTGGGGACCAGCAGTTAGCGTAATGGCTATGTCACTGAACTCCAACGTAGTTGACTGTGTCCAGGTTTGAGTCCTGGACCCGATGGCTTAAACTCACGCCGGGTGTGTGTGCGTGCATGCCCAAGATCCCGAGAGGGGAATGGAGGAGAAGGGATTGTGGTGTGGCCATCCCCCTGGGGGGTGATTTCTCGCTTTCTGTCTATCTCTGTCTTTCTGGCGAGTGCATGTGCCCTATAGCAAAAACCTCTCCAAAAAAAAAAAATTGCTCAAGTTAGGGCCAAGAGGTGACATGGTGGTTAAGGTGCTGGATCCCATGTGGCTGACTCTGTGATGCAAGTCCTGGACCTGGCAGCTTGAGAAACACACTGAGGGCATGTACATGCGTGCCCCAGTTTTTTATTTTTAAGAATTATTTTATTTAATTTTACTTATTTCTTTTAATTTGACCAGAGAGGGACAGAGTGTGTGTGAGAGAGGGTGGGGGGAGTGAGAATGCAAGCTGCTAGGTCCGGAACTCAAACCGTAGTTGAGCATGTGGGAGTCCAGCACCCTTAACTGCCATACTACCTGCTGGCCCAAAAATCTTGAGAAGAGAATGGAGAAGGGATTGTGATGTAGTCATGCCCCAGGGTGGGGGGGGACGATTTCTCACTCCACTCCCCTTCTCTTCTATAAGCTCAAGCACCCTATAGCAAAAACTTAAAAAAAAATCTTGCTCAAGTTAAATACTGAAAGCAGACCTGAGGTACAGTAGGTGGTGTGGTGATTAAGGCGCTGAATTCCCATATGGCTGACCTCAGTTCAAGTCTCAGACCTGGAGTCTTGAAACTGGGATCGGGTGCATGTACATGTGTGCCTAGAATCCTGAGAGAAGAATGGAGGAGGAGGGGTTGTAGCATGGCCATCTCCCCAGGGGGTGATTTCTCACTTTCTGTCTCTCTCTGTCTCTCTGGCATGTGCACGCACATTATAGCAAAAATCTCTCTTAAAAAAAAAAAGCAAAACAGAAACAAAAGAGAGAAGTATTTCATTAAAAGCTTGAAAAAAATCCTGAAGTTCTTAAGATGGTGACTCATGTTTATTTTATTACATAAGAAGATTGGGGGGTTCAGAGAACCAGCCGTCCGCCCGTTTGTTAACCTGCAGAGGCCCTTGTGTGGAGTCTGCAACACACAAGTTCTTGCTAAGTGGTGCTCACTGTTCAGACACCCGACAGCCAGCATTCTGCTAAACCACACTTGCGCAGCATGTCTTCAGAACCACCCACGTCTTTGTCAGCTTTTTCAATTCCCTTCCTCTGGGGCCTGTTTTTTCCATGCTGCCAGCAATCTCCTTCTGTTATTTGGAAATTGATCTGATTAAAATGTCACTGCTGCCAAAGAGGTGTACATAAGAGGATTTTTACAGAGGATAAGGGATGATGTGATTATTTTAAAATATCATTCCTGCCAAGGGGACTGCATAACAGTATTTCTACAGAGAGGAATGAGAGCCGCAATGAGAGTTTCAGGCGTTTTGGCATCTCGAGAGCTGGGGAGGCCTTGGGGATTTACAGCAGCAGTCCTTTCCCCAGAACTCGGATCATATGTCGTTGACTGCGTCTTGTGCTAACAAGCACACCTTTTCTTTCTTTTTTATTTATTTATTCATTTTAAAAATAATTATTTTATTTAACTTTATTTATTATTATTATCATTATTATTTTCCAGTTTGATCAGAGAGACACAGAGAGAGAGAGAGTAAGCGAGAAAGCAAGCCACCAGGTCTGAGACTTGAACCATGGTCAGCCATGTGCGAGTCCAGCACCTTTAACCACCATGCCACTTGCCAGTCCCAAACACACCTTTTCTGATAATTGTTCTCTCAATCTGCTCCATTAAAACTGTCTCATGTCATATATGTGTCACATGTCATATATGCAGGTTTTCAGTTTATATAGCTTCCCTTCCCCACCAGCTAAACTGAGAGCTCTCTTGAGGTCTGAGAACCTTCCTCATGTCTTTGAATCCCTGTTACCTAGAAAGTAATAGTGACAGTATGGGTTGGTTATATGAATAATCCAGGTGGTACATCGTCAGCTTCTTATAGTACTGTTTCTGTTTTTAGTTTTTGCTGTAGGGTGCGTGCACTCACCAGAGAGACAGAGAAAGAGAAGGAAAGCGAGAAATCACTCCCTAGGGGGGATGACCACCCTGCACTCCCCTCTCCTCTATCTTTCCTCTTCGGATTTTGGGCTTGTATGAACATGCGCCCAGCATTGTTTCTCAAGCCATGGGGCCTGGGGCTCGAACAGTGGACTTGGCCATGTGGGATCCAGGTGCCCCTGATTGTACCCCTCTTTTTAGTTTCATGAAGCTTTTTTTGTTAACTTTTCAACTTTGATAAAGTTATGAAATAATTCTCCCAAATCATAATTGTGTGAAAGCCAATTAGAAAGGAAGAGATCCTAGAAGATAAGAGAGAAGGAATGTAAATAATTCAAATTATTAAAAACTGATCGGGGCCAGCAGGTGGCATGGTGGTAAACTGCAGGACTTTCACATGGCTGACCAGGTTCAAGTCCTGGACTTGGCAGCTTGCCTTTTCACTTTCCTCTCTGTCTCTTTTTGTTCAAATGAAAAATAAGTAAATAAATTTTAAAACCCTGATACTTTCTGCACTTGCAATTGGATCTTTCAGGCTATAAGTCATATAAACAGTTTTAAAAAGGACTATTTGTTATTTCATGGTTTATTTTAAATTTGAATGTTATGTTATCATCTGGAGAATTCTTTGATGTGGATGTGTTTCATATTCTGATTACATTTATACTCACAAGAAATTGGTTTTATTTTCTTTTTAAAGAAAACTGAACTGAAGAAAATGGTATTTTATTCAAGAAGATTACTGGGCCTGGATGACCTCAGGATGAAATGGATTGTGGTGTTCGCAAGAAAGCTCTTAGTTTGTGATGATTACATTTCTTTCCATTGTCTGGCAGTTTGGTTTGTGTACATATATACATACACATATTTTGCACTACACAAATGACATCGTTTTAAGGACTAATATTGCTGATACTTGAATAATCAATCTCAACTAGGTTATAAGTAGCATACATAGATTTACCCTACCCTTGAACTTGAAGGACATTAAATTATTAATTATTGTTTGGTAACACATTTACCTGATTATCTCCCATAGAGAATATAAGCTGCTTTTCTAAGGTACAGATAATGAGATCAGATTTCTAAGTGGGTATTTTAAATTTTCTAAATTAATATGAGGAAGAATGCAAACCAGGAGTGAATTTCAAATGACATTAAAGCAACTTTTACATCTTAGTCACAGAATTGCCATGCTAAATGGTAGGAAACTACTGGAAGGATCTTCACTTTCACTTTGGGGACTGCCCATTATCTTTCGTGGGCATTCACAGCTGTGAGTTTGGTGTTGAGGCATCATTATTAAAATCAGAGCCCTGTGTACTAATAGAGCCCTCTGTATTATGCTTAGTTTTTACAAATGATTCACAGGACGGACAACACCTGCTGAAGGAAATGAAGAATGGGCTTCGTATAGATTTAAAAGGGTGTTCTGCACCTGCAGATGATTAATAAGATTTTTATTGAATCATATACATTTATTCTTTCATAATCATTTTTTTCTTTAACTGAGGTAGGTTATCTAGTGTCTGCTTCATAGGGTGCTTTGAAATATAAAATGAAAACTTATTTATACTCTTTTTACAAAGATCAAAAGGAAACACATGAAAATCACTTTTCTGCATCTGGTAAAACTATAGAGATTGGACTCTTACCTCTTTGTGCCTCAGTTTTTCCTTCGGGGTATAATATTTGCCATATACCTACTTCATGTGTACTGGAAGGACTTGCAAGCTAACAGGCCATGTGCTTCCATCTGAATAAGGCATGCCCAGCTAGTGGAAATTTAAGTCCCTTCACCCCACATCTCACATTTAGAGCAAAAAGGTCTAATTTAGACCCCTGAAGGTTTTGGGAAATCATTCTTCCTGTATATCTTGCAAAACCTCTTCTTTTAGGTGCAATTTGTTCTTCAAAGATTTTGTTGATTTGAAGGCAAATGTAGAAAATAATTTCTAAGCATTCTTGATATGTATGATGAGTTTAGCCTCATGTAGTTTTTTTGTTTTTGTTTTTGTTTTTTTAAAGAAACTTGGTAGAGGGCATGTGTGCTTGCCACAGAGAGACAATGAGAGAGAGAGAGAAAGAGGGAGGAAGGCCCCTTTCAGTGGGGTGTGGTCATGCTGCAGTCTCTTCTCCTCCATTTCTCCACTATGTCAGGATTTGGGGCATGCACACACATACATTCAGTGTGTTTTTCAAGCTGCCAGGGTCAGGTTCAAACCACAGTCAGCATTGTGTGTTCTGGCTCCCATTTTAACCATTAGGCCATGGGGCTGGTCCCAGGACAGAGCATTTTAAATAAGAGGGAAAGAATTAACCCATCTCTAATATATGAGGGTTATTTTTTTGTTTGCCTAATGAAAAGTATGTAAGAATACAGTTTGCTTCACCAAACTCTTGTTTTCGTCATTTTTTGTTTCTGTAGCCTTGATATTTTTATTTTTTAATCCCATGTTGATTAAATTGTGTACATCTAAAGGGATCTACTATTTGCTTTTTAAAAATGGTCCTCTATTTATGTAGGGAATAAAAATAAAGCAAGTAACTGAATTATATGTAAAAATAAAGTCAGACCTATAGATCAGGGATTATTTTTCAGAAATTAGGTATCAATCTGGTATTTCTGGTATTAGAAAATGGTGTCTTTTCCCTTCATACATAATAAATAAAATGCAAATTAAGAATGTAGCCATTGTAATTCATTACAGATAGTCAGGGGTAACTAACTCCTAAGGATAACCATTCCTATTTTGTTCCAAAGTCTTATTTTATAGTTTGAAAAGCACTTTGCACACAATTCTTGTATATAAAAGTAAAGATGTAATTATAGGGTATAGTGATACTGCTTTGTTTAACAAGAACCTCATTTTAAATTTTAAATTGACAGCTATGGTATTTTTTTAATGATCAACTTTTCTGTTTCTTTATTGTAAAACTAAGTTAAAAATAAAAGATTAATGAAAAATGATATGGTTTTTATTACTTGTTATTGTTAGTGCATTAAGAATTAATGAGAATAAATAGTAGGAATTCATTTAATCATGACTCTTTCAAAATTATATATATGTTGCTAAAACCCAGAAACTAGGATAAATTTTAACTTATTTAGTTATCTGGTTATGAATATTAGTATCAGTAAGAATCTTATACCAAATACATAGATTCCATAGCCACTCAGAGTGCTTCCTTAATCAACCAATTTAAATACATACCATTGATCTTAGGTGCAAAATGGTGAGAGGTTTTTTTTTTTTTATTTTATTTTTATTTTTTAAGACAGCTGTTTGCTATGGGGCACGTGTGCTCACCAGAAATAGAGAGAGAGAGAGACAGAAAGCAAGAAATCACCCCCCAGTGGGGATGACCATGGCGCAATCCCTTTTCTTTTATTCTCCTCTTGGGATCTTGGGTACACATGCACATGCGCCCGGGGTAAATTAAAGCCACTGGGTCCAGGACTTGAACCACAGTAGGCTACATGGGAGTTCAGTGATATAGCCATTACACTATCTGCTGGTCCCGAAAGGTTTTTTTTTTTGGAGAAGTTTTTGCTATAGTGCTTGTGCATTTGCCAGAAAGACCAATAGAGACAGACAGAAAGCGAGAAATCACCCCCTAGGGGGATCGCCACGCTGCAATCCCTTCTCCTCCATTCTCTTGGGATCTTCCGCATGCACATGTGCCCAGTATGACTTTAAGCCACCAGGTTCAAGACTCGAACTTCAGTTGACTACGTGGAAGCTCAGCGACATAGCCATTATGCCAACTGCTGGTCTCAAGAGAGAAGTTTTATTTATTTATTTATTTTTAGGGTTTTTGTCATAGAGTGTATGCACTTGCCAGAGAAGAGACAGAAAGATACAGAGAGAGGAAAAGTAGTAAATTACTCCTCAGAGGAGATGGCCATGCCACAATCCCGTCTCCTATCTTCTCCTCTTGAGATTTTGGACATGCATGCACATGTGCCCAGCATGATTTTCAAGCCACCAGTTCTGGTCCACCATGTGTGAGTCCAGCACCTTAATCACCATGCCCCCTGCGGGCCCTGTTTTTGTGTTTTTAATGAACATGTATAACTTGTAACTTGTGATAAAAATGTATCATTGAAGATATCAGATTCTGGGGCCAGCAGGTGGTGTAGTGTTGGGGCACTGGGCTCCCACATGGCTGACTGTGGTTCGAGTCCTTGGCCTGGTGGCTGGCTTACCTTCCCTTTCTCTCTGTTTCTTTCTGTGAGTATACATGCCCTATAGCAAACTTAAAAAATAATAGTAAGTAAATAAAAATAATTTAAAAATAACAGATTCTGTTGTAATATTAAATAGAAACCCAGCTGCAGGGGTGACCAAATAAGTTTTTTTTTTTTTTCCCACATGCAAGAAGTGCAAAAGTATCACATCCCGATCTGGTAAGGTGCTGTCAGGGATACGGGCTCCACTGTCTTTTTGTTTATGGTCTGTAGTGGGTAGCCGCTGTCTTCAGACTTGTGAGACGACTGTGGTATGTAGAGATTTAATTCCTACAAAAAGCAGGCAGGCAATTCCAAGTTGAATTTTTTGTCTGCTCAGGAAACTTAACTTTTTTGAAAGTCTTACACATCCCCCCGGGAGATGGCTACATGGCAATCCCTTCTCCTCCATTCTCCTCTTGGGATCTTGGGCATGCATGCACACACTCCTGGCGTGAGTTGAGGCCACCTGTTCTGGGACACGAACCGCGGGCGACTACATGGGAGTCCAGCAACATGGCCATTATGCTAACTGCTGGTCCCTCTAGTCTGCTTTTGATACTTTGAAGGGAGGCTTTGATTTCCTGGATTATGGCCTTCGTCTGTAGCAGTTCCACTTGAGTCTTTTTTATGGTGTGTATTTCCTCTTTCAGGTCATGCAAGAACTTCATATCCTGGAAGTCATCAGGTCCTTTCTCCCGTCTCTTCTGCAATTCATTCTCTCTCTTCTCTTCCATCTCTGTTAGCTTTATCACTATAAATATTCTAAATTCTTTATCTGACATTTCCGTGAGTTTCATTGTACTGTCTGAGGATGAAGAAGAGTTATTCTTTTCCCTTGGAGGAGGGGTATTTTCTTGCTTTCCCATACTTTTTGTGGTCCTGCGGTGACTTCTGGTCATCTGATGGGTTGTGCATTTCTTCCTAATTCTTAAAGTTCAATCTGAAAGTTCAAAGGCGTGCAGAAGGTCATTTGCAATCTCTCTTCCATTCTGTTTTTCATTCTTTGTGCATCAGATTCAGTGGGAATTGAGGAATAGTCTGTCCCTAATCATATTCAGATATTTGGATCCTGTTCACTTGGACCTGTCTAGATACTTAGTACGTGGAGACTGAACAGCCAAGGAATAAAGATAAAGAAAAAAGAAAAAGAATTAGAGAAGAGAAAAGAAGAAAAAATAAAATGAAAAAGAAAAAAAAAACTTTATATTTTAATTGTAAAAAGTAAAAAATGAAAATGTAGCAATATTTCACAGCTCAAGTTCGGTAGCCATCTCATGATAGGCCTGGGTTTATGCCTTTTCTAAATGGAATGGGGAAAGGCACAAATTAACACAACAAAGGAGGGGCTTGAGAGCCCGGAGAATATTTTACATTAAAAAATAATTTAAAAATTGAAAGACACAGGTAGACACAGAGAGACACAGAGAGATGGAGAGAAGGATACAGAGGTAGCCCTAACCACTAGAAATGAATCTAGAGGGAAGAGTATCAGCAGAAAATTTTCATTTTTAGTCAATAAAAGCAAACTTTCACCACTCAAGTTCAGTAGCCATCTCAGGATGGGTCTGGATTTGCACGCATATATTTAACAATATAGTTTTACACAAGATGTTAAGAGCACTTTATGTTTTACAGAAGGACTTGAAACATACAGACTATGGTATGAATATGCTATTCATATTCATACCATAGCACATCCAAATCTAACTCCTAAATTACATTTTGCATTATAATTTATTTAGAATTTAAAAGCTTAATGGCAATAATCAGGGAGAAGAGTATGTATATTTACATAACTAAAAAAAGAAATTCAAGAAACAGTAAATAGAATTTAATATCGTCTTATATGCCCTGAAGGAGGTGGTGCCTAATTTGGAGGGGTAATTGCTATATTCAAATAATCTCCCATTGGAACTTCTGCAACTCCAGGGTCATGGAATCATCAGTCTCCTATCTTCTGGATGTGGTGCTGCCAATCTTAACTCCATGGCCAGGTCTTCTTTTTGGAGATCATTTTGCTATAGGGTGCGTATGCTCACCAAAAAGACAGAGATAGAAAGCAAGAAATCACCCCCCAGGGGGTTGGCCATACCACAATCCCTTCTCCTCCATTCTTCTCTCAGGATCTTGGACATGCACGCACACGCGCCTGGCATGATTTAAGCCACCGGGCCCAGGACTCGAACTGCGGTCAACTACCGGGGAGTCCAGCAACATAGCCATTATGCCAACTGCTGGTCCCCATAGCCAGGTATTTTAAGGTCTGTGAAAACAACTGCAAAAATTGAAGTGTGTGCTCCTCCTAGCTTCTGGGTACACTTCTTTTACTAAACTAGTCAGTTCTTTCAAGGTTGCCTCCATCCAAGTGCAGATCTGCAGCTCGCTGGACTGTACATTTCCTGTGGGCAAATGCGTCCATTTGGTGGTGGCAACCGTTACTGGTGGTGAAAACCTGCAGCAAGAGAGGGCTTGTCTTCTTGCGGTCTATTGGCTTTTCGGGCTCCTTATTTTCCTTGACTCCGCTGCCTTCTTTTTCCTATGGCCCACGAAATATTCCATTATTATTATTTTTTAATGTGGTACCATGCATGTGCACTCACCAAAGAGAGTCAGAGAAAGAGAGAAAGTGAGAAAGCAAGCCATCAAGTCTGGGACTCAAACCGCGGCCAGCCACCTGACAGGTTAACAGGCCTATTAACCGCTGTGCCACCAGCTGGCCCTTAAGTTCCCTTTTTGTATTTGCTTTTCCTTTGTACTTCTCAACTCTCATTTCCCCCTTTCTCTCCATTATATTCTATTCTAGTGGTACCACATTTTTAAAGCTGAGAAATGATGAAGTCTCTGCCTATTTAAAAACAGCAATAAAAATAAATAAGAGAGAACTCCCCCATAGTGTAAGTTCTTGAATATGTGTTCAAGGAAAGGTAACTTTTTCATGATAACAAAGGCAAGTAGCCATTTACCTCCCTTTCTGTCTTCTGATGGTCAACACCGAACTTTTCTGTCCCCTTCTCTTCCTTTGGTGAGCTCTTCCTCTTCTCTTTTTCTGTTTATTTTCTTTATTATTATTCTTTTTTCTATTTGTTGTAGGGGTTGTGTGCTTGTTGGAGGAATAAGTGAAAAAGTACCCCCCAGAAGGATAACCATGCTGCAGTCCCTTCTCTGTTGGGATTTTGGGAATGCACACACATGTGCCTGGCGTATTTCTCAAGCTGCCAGGTCCAGGACTTGAACCATGCCATCAGCTATGTGGAATCTAGCCACCTTCACCACCACAGTACCTAGCTGTCCTTCCTTTCCTTCTTTTATTTTTTGGTAGATTTTTGCTATAGGGTGTTTTCTTTCCCCTGGAGAGACAGAGCAGAGACAGAAGACGGAAAGTGAGAACTCACTCCCCCAGGAGGATGGCCATGCTGCAGTCCCTTCTCTATTCTCCTTTTGGGATTTTGGGCACACATACACATGCACCCGGCATGTGGGACTGGAAGTCACCCGGTCTGGGACTCAAACTGCAGTTGACCATGTGGGAGTCCAACACCTTAACTACTACCCCATTTGGTGGGCCCTCCCTCTCTCTTTTTAATAGATTATTTCTTAGAGTTGTTTTAGTTTCATAGAAAAATTGAGTGGAAAGTAGAGTTCCCATATATTCTCTCCCACACATGCGCAACCTCGCCCTCTCATAATCCCGAGAGAACTCCCCCATAGTGTAAGTTCTTGAATATGTGTTCAAGGAAAGGTAACTTTTTCATGATAACAAAGGCAAGTAGCCATTTACCTCCCTTTCTGTCTTCTGATGGTCAACACCGAACTTTTCTGTCCCCTTCTCTTCCTTTGGTGAGCTCTTCCTCTTCTCTTTTTCTGTTTATTTTCTTTATTATTATTCTTTTTTCTATTTGTTGTAGGGGTTGTGTGCTTGTTGGAGGAATAAGTGAAAAAGTACCCCCCAGAAGGATAACCATGCTGCAGTCCCTTCTCTGTTGGGATTTTGGGAATGCACACACATGTGCCTGGCGTATTTCTCAAGCTGCCAGGTCCAGGACTTGAACCATGCCATCAGCTATGTGGAATCTAGCCACCTTCACCACCACAGTACCTAGCTGTCCTTCCTTTCCTTCTTTTATTTTTTGGTAGATTTTTGCTATAGGGTGTTTTCTTTCCCCTGGAGAGACAGAGCAGAGACAGAAGACGGAAAGTGAGAACTCACTCCCCCAGGAGGATGGCCATGCTGCAGTCCCTTCTCTATTCTCCTTTTGGGATTTTGGGCACACATACACATGCACCCGGCATGTGGGACTGGAAGTCACCCGGTCTGGGACTCAAACTGCAGTTGACCATGTGGGAGTCCAACACCTTAACTACTACCCCATTTGGTGGGCCCTCCCTCTCTCTTTTTAATAGATTATTTCTTAGAGTTGTTTTAGTTTCATAGAAAAATTGAGTGGAAAGTAGAGTTCCCATATATTCTCTCCCACACATGCGCAACCTCGCCCTCTCATAATCCCTTGGAGTAGGGCATTTGTTATAACTGATGAACCGTCATGGACACATCATTACACTAGGGTTCACTATTGGTGCTGAATATTCTACAGGTTTTGATAAATCTGCAATGATGCATCCACCGTTATAATATAGTTTCATTGCTCTTAAAAACTCTCATTGCTCTAAAAACTGACTGTGCTCAGCCTACTGATCCTTCCCTAACTCTTGGCAACCACTGATCTTTGTACTGTGTCTGTAGTCTGTCCTTTCTAGAATACCGTTTTTTGTTGTTGTTTTAGGAATAGTGCCTTCACTTCTCTCTACTGAAACAGATTATATTCTTTTCCTTCTCTTATATCCACTGCTGATATGTAGTTTGTCGAGATCTGTGAAGGGTCTGATTTTATGATGCTTGCAATCTAACACGTTAGCCTGCCACAGTTTCATGGGTGTTAGTAGAAGACATGAGTATCCCAGATCAGAAATGAAGGGCAGTTTATTACAATAACAGCAGTAGCCAGCGCATCAGCACTTTTGTCCAGGTGCTCCAAGCCCAGATTTCTACAGGATGACAAAAAGATGCCAGATGACACCTGCACATGCAGTGGGGGTGTAATCTGAGAGAGGAGCTCTGACTTTAGTGACCCTGAAATTTTTTAAGGGGTAGCAAGCAAGCCTGTACTTGACTATGGAAAAGAAGTTATGTTAAACATGAGGTATTCTGTCTTTTATTCCAAACAGAGATATCACCTATCTTCCAAAGCTGTTCACTATAGAAAAGTCCATGAAAAGATGGTCCAGAACAGAAGTCAGCACCTCACTGGACATGTAGAAATGAGAGCGCCATGGAGAATGTTCTCCCAATGCTTTTGTATTGAAATTGTGGTTAGGTCAGTGTTCAAGGTTCACTTTATTAGGACTGTGTAAACATCATTCACAGTTGAGCGACGTATTGAACTATGATCTTCCCCCCCCCCTTTCTGCATGTTTTATAATTACTTAACTGTCGTATTTTTTCACTTACTTCGTTTTCCTCATACTTAACAATAATTCAACCCTTAACTCTTCTCCATATGTCTAAAAAACCTATCAAGACAGGGGCCAGCAGGTGGAGTGGTATGGTACTTAAGGTGTCAGATTACCACTCCCAACTGCAGTTCAGGTACAGCACATGGTGGCTTGAGAATCACACCAGGTGCATGTGTGTGCATGCCCAGAAATCCGAGAGGAGAATGGAGAAGGAATTGCAGCATGGCCAGCCCTCCTGGGCATGATTTCTTTCCCTCTCTGTGTCTCTTTTTTGGCAAGCACACATGCCCTATAACAAAAACCAAAACACGCAAAAAACCCTATCGAGACTTGCAGATACACCGGATAGTCTACAAACTTCATGTTATCAAATCTCCTGGAGTTTTTTGATCTGAGCTCTCTGCCCTCTGTGCCTGCTGTATGGTGCTACCAACTCATGTTATACCATCCCTGGGACTTTGTTATCGCCCTTATCCTGTGGATGACAGAGGGCACATGTGCATGAGAAAAATGATCCCCTCACTGGGGCCTGGTCACACAATCCTTTTTCCTTCAGTTCTCCATTCTGCAGGATTCTGGGCATACACACACCTATACTGTGTGTTTTTCAAACCAACGGGGCTGAGACTTGAACCCTGGTCTGGGACTCAAAGTCTGGCTGGCCACGTGGGACTGGTTTCCTCTGCACAGTGCTTAACGGCTGTGCCATGAGGCCAGCCCCCTACTCTCTTGTTGTGATGCAGTATGATTCCCAGGGTCTATGAGAAAGGGTGTGTAGGAGGTAAATCTTTTGGGACTCTGTAAATGTGCAATGTCTTCACTCTTCTCAGAAATTTGAAGACCTTGCTGTTGCCTTTTAATTTCTCATTGCCACCACTGAGTTTGAAGACATTTCAGATTCTATTTTTAAACTCTTTTTTCTTCCTTTTAAGAACCTATAGGGTCTTTTTACCTCAGTGTCTGAAATTTCACTGTTTACCTTAGTATTTATGAGAAAGATATTTGCTGCAATAACACCGTGCAAAAAATAGCCTCAAAACTCAGTGGTTCTCAGGCATTTTCTTCTTGTTCAAGGGTCTGTAGGTAGGCTGTGCCTGTACTGGGTTCAGC
>NW_006159427.1:5070299-5087915 GCF_000334495.1 Tupaia belangeri chinensis
TCAGCAGTATGGATTGCAGCACAGCAGCTCCCCCTGGGGGGTGGTGATTTCTCACTACCCCTCTCTCTGGCCAGACCACATGCCCTTTGGGTGGAAACAATTTCTATCCATGAAGTTGTGAAAGAAAAATAAATTTGCGCTCTTGACAGTTTTGCTGTTGTACCTCAGACTTTTATCTTAGGTATGCATATGAAAAATCAATACATGAGTGCAAGTACTTGGCAGTTTTAGGCACTCGCTGGGGCTCAGCTCTTCGAACTACGACCTGTGGATAAGGCAGCGCTCCGACACTCTAGTGAGAACACTACACTATTACATGACGAAGGCCTTGAAGTGACTTAGGAACAATAATCCAAACTACCCCAATATGGTTCTCTTTTCATGCTGTGCTTTGGGCACGTTCTATTTTTTTTTTAAAGATACTTTTAAAAAATAATAATTTATTTTTCTCTATTATTATTGTTTTGACCAGAGAGAGACAGAGAGGGAAAGTGAGAAAGCAAGCCACCAGGTCTGGGACTCAAACCACAGTCAGCTATGTGGAAGTCCATTGTTCTTAACTACTATACTACCTGTTGGGTACTTTGAACCTGCAAACAGATGTCATTTAGTGCTGGATACTGTCCTGATTGATTTTATGAATGGTTTTGTTCCCATTTCTCTGTTCATTCTGTCTGTAACTTCTGTTGTTTGGATATGGGACCACCTGAACATGCCTTTCAGATTTATCTTTTCGTTCCTATTTTCCATCTTCATTTTTTACTGTACTTGGTGGCAGATTTTTAAAAATTCCCAACCCCTCATTTCTTTTCATTTCTACTATCATATTTTTAATTTTAAGAGCTTTAAAAAAATTCTCAGTATTCTTTACTTTGTACTACATTATTGGGGCATCAGAAGAGTCATGATGAATTTTCACATAGAAAAACAGAAAAATACGTCATGACTTTCTCAACAGCCTAATAATTTAGATTATAAATCACTTGTTCCCAGTAAATACCTTCACATCATGCTTTATCTGGTGATAGAATTTCAGGTGATTAGCCACCGTGTGAGGTCTGTAACAAACCATGTGCATAACTGTCCACTCAAAGGCACTGTCTTGTGCGCTGGTAACAGGCTCACTGTGCATGGCACCAGTTATTCAGTGATGTTTCAGTTCCCTGGTAAGACTGGTATCCTGGGTAGCCGCTAGACTTGTTCCTCGATCAAACCCTGCTCATTTCACCTCTCCAAAGTAATCACTGTGAATCCCTAGCATACACGTGAGCAAGCTATCAGCAGCTCAGAATTAACCTACCCAACGCCTTTGAATGTGGCAGAGCAGTTGTCTGAACGATTTGAGTCCAAAGCAGTCTTTTTCCCTTCATGTTTGAAAATACCATAAAAAAGTGATGATCATACGCTTTCACCTAGTTTAAGAGAAATGCAATTTAAAGTTAAAAAAAAAAACTATATTTTGGGGACCAGCAGTTAGCATAATGGCTATGTTGCCGGACTCCCATGTAGTCGACTGCGGTTCGAGTCCCGGACTCGGTGGTTTAAACTCACACCGGGCGCATGTGCGTGCGTGCCCAAGATCCTGAGAGGAGAATGGAGGAGAAGGGATTGCGCAGTGGCTATCCCCCCTGGGTGTGATTTCTCACTTTCTGTCTCTTTGTCTCTCTCTGTCTGGCGAGTGCATGCACTCGCAAAAACCTCTCCAAACAAACAAGAAAACAAAAAAACGCCTGTATTTTGTAAATTTCATCAGAAGGGGTAACTATTAGCATTAAATCTAAGTAGTTATTACTAGAACTCAGCAAATCACTGACCCTTAAATCCAGTTATATAGCCCTGATTAAAATAGTATGCCATGGTAACAGTTTCAAATTTGTATTATTTTTGCAAACTACATTGTAATAGTGATCTTACTGAGATAATAATGGAAAAGTAAAAACACTAAAGCCAATGTGCGAAAAAACCCAATAGAATTTAATAGATTATTAGCAGAAAACTTGTGTATGGTACATTTAAATTTGAACTTCATTTTTTGGGGGCATCAAGTATGTTAACAGTCTCAGTGATTTTAAAATGTGACTTGTAAAACTCAGTCATAGTGTGTGTGTGTATACACACACACACACACATATATATATGTAATGTATTCAAGAATGATGTTGTAAACTGCTTGTTACAATTACACTAAGCAAAAGTAATTTTTTTTTAAGGCTCAGTCTATCCCTGATAATGCTGCATGTTTTAAACAAATGACTCTAAGATGTAAAGCATCACACTTTTTACTAAAATTGAACAAGCTATTAAAATTGCTACAGATATCCACCTTACCTTTCCACTGCTATTTTAAACATATACACATTGTACAATAAGAACCAAAAACATTCAAGGCAGCGAAACGGTATCATTAGTAGAGTGAAAATCTTAGTCCTTTGTTTATTCATTCTCCAAAGGAGTTACAGTACTGAGGCAGGAATTTTCCACCTATACTTTTTTTTTAAAGGTTTTTGCCATAAGGCGTGTGTTCTTGCCAGAGAGAGATGGGGAGAGACAGTGGGAGGGAAAGTGAGAAATCATGGTCATGCCACAATCCCTTCTCTTCCATTCTCCTCCTGGGATTTTGGACAAGCACACACTTGTGCCCAGAGTGATTTTTAAGCCCCCAACCAGGTTCAGGACTCAAACGGTGGGCAGTCATGTGGGAATCCAGCGCCTTAACCACTATGCCACCTGCTGGCACTACCAGCTGCATTTTTTTGAGGGGACAGTGTGGCCTTAAATGATTGTTCTGGAGACTACAGTTTTTGCAGGCAATTGTGCAAATAAATTAGATTAATATGAAATGGTACTTGTTGAGGGGAGAAGATTATTTTAATACCAAACTGAATAATGACTGAAATCAAAGATAAGGATAAAGAAAAATCAATCTCATGGCTTCCTTGCTCTCTATGGTGGTAGTGTCACTCTAGTTTTATAGGTGCTTTACTTTTTATAAAGTGCAATAAACAAAATAAATAAGATGAAAAAAGTTAGAAGATGTGTATACAGTTCTGCAATTAAGAAAAATGATTATATTCCTCATAGTCTTTTAGCTCTGTGAAAGCTGTCACATACACTAAAAGCTCATTGTCCCAGGTAAAACAATGATTTCCTCTGAGATCCATCTAGTATCAAAGAATATGTAACTACGCAAGCTTATTCTATATCATGAGGTTAAACAACAAAGTTACGTGCTATAGACTAAATCCAGATATGGTCAGATGCTGAGCGTTGTTCCTGGCTTCAAAATAAGATGTGTCTGTTTCGTCATCTGGTTGCGGTATGAAGGGCATAGTTTGATGCTGCAGATTTTCCCAGTCCATGTCCCTGAAGAGAGGATGGTGTTTCAGCTCTTAAGAAAAATAGAAAACAAAACAGAATATTATGACACCACTTCAGACATGCTGCTTATAGGAATTAAAAAGCGAATGTCTCAAATATATTTTGCCCTACTGAGTTCTGCCAGCCTTGCTGTTTAATTCCCGTCTCCCTGTTTTCACATACGTCACACAGGCATACACTACGTCATGTTCTATAGCACTTGTCGGAGGACAGGCGGGTGCTCTGTTACTGTCCAGTGAGTGAGGGATCTGCCTTCCCAGAAGCCTGTCTGTCCCACTGCCTGCATCTTCTTCTACAATCCCTTACCTGAGAGAAGACGGCCGGCCTCCTTGCTCTCGATTCGCCTTCCACACTGCCGGCCTTCTGTGACTAACGTCCTGGCTTCGAGGTCTTGCCACCTGTTGACGGCCCTGCAATCCTTAGCACTGTCGACTGCCCTAGGGAACTTTAGCAGGAAGCTCTTCCTCCACGCCCTTTCTTCTCCCCAACGCTTCACAGTGAATCCACACACACACACGTTGCCACCGCTGACACATTCTCCTCATGGTTCTGTGACTTCCCTGATGTCACTGACACGCATTTCTCCCACAGGCGGCCTGCCTAGCAGCGTGGCCACAACTGGGATCTTTACATCACAGCACTGCTCTGCTTAACACTGCAAACTCTACTCCCCTCTTTAGCTACATTCCTTGTTTTTTTTTTTTTAAATTTTTTTTTAAAGGTTTTTGCCATAAAGGTGTGTGTGCTCACCAGAGAGAGGGGGAAAGAAATTATACCCAGGGGGCGATGACCACACGCAATCCCCTCTCCTCCATTCTCCACTTGGGATTTTGGGCAGGCATGCCCGCACGCTAGTGTGATTTTCAAGCCGCTGGGTCCAGGACATGAACTGTGAATGAATATGTATGTGTATTGAGAACTGTGGCTTGGTAGACCAATATGTCTACAAGTTGGTTCTCTAAAAACTGTCAAGAAATGGGATAAAATAGCAAAATGGTTCACATTTAGAGAACTTATCTCTTAATGACTGGGGTTAGGGACTGATTCCACAGCGCTGTGCAAAGGCAGCCAGATCCCATATTGCTAACGAGGATCCAAACGCGGATCCCAGGGACTTACATGCCGGGCATGTGCCAGTGTGAAGAGTGCTGTGCCCATGTCCTGATGGGGTGAAGGGCTGGAGGGCAGACTTGGCATGACGTGGCCATTGGACATCTCCCTCCCCGCCCCACACATGCATCAGCCTCTGCATAATGAAGGAAATTACATTAGAACCGTGATTTTCAACCAGGGTGATTTTTGCCCCCCAGTGGACATTTGGCATTGTTTGGAGACATTTTTGTGGTCACAATTAGAGGCCAGAGATTCTATTAAACACCCTACACCTGAATAGGATGGTCCTGACAACAGAGAATTATTTGGCCTCAAACGTCACTTTTGCCAAAGCTGAGAAACTCTGCTTTGAGAAATGGCCCTAACATACTGTAATTTAATCAAAATAAATAGGGACAGAAGAATAGCATTCATACCAGTCACAGTACATGTATTTGTTTCCTTAATGAACAATTTACATAGTGAAGCAGATGATGGGGTATTCTTCAGTTAAAAAATAGTTGCTTCAGTACTTAAACTAAATTAGAATTCCTTTGAGGAATTTAAAGAGAAATGAATATATATATTTTTTTAGAGAGAGAGATTTTTGCTATAGGGTGCATGTGCTTGCCAGAGAGACAGAGAGAGGGAGAAAGAGAGAGAGACAGAAAGCAAGAAATCATAACTGGGTGATGCAATCCCTTCTCCTCCATTCTCTCAGGATCTTGGGCATGCATGCACACCTACCCAGATTTAGTTTTAAGTCACTAGGTCCAGGACTTGAACTGTGGTCAGCTATGTGGGGGTCCGGCGACGTAACTGTTACGCCATCTGCTGGTCCCAACTGAAATTATTTCTAAAGCTCACTTTTCTAAATACCTCCTACTTCATATAGAAATGCATTTTGACACATAACACTTAATTGTATCACAAAAAGGATCTTGAGGTAGCAGCTAAGAGATTTATTAGAGTCTCAAAGTTGAGGTTTAATATAGCCTTCATGGGGAAACCACTAAATATTTGGTTGATAATGTACTAAATTTGAGGTACTCTGTGATGCAATGCATTTATCAATGTATAATAGTATCAGAAATCGGGACTAGCAGATGGCGTAATGGCTATGTCACTGGACTCCCAGGTAGTCAACTATGGTTCGAGACCCAGACCCAGTGGCTTAAAGTCATGCTGGGTGTGTGTGCATGCGTGCCCAAGATCCTGAAAGGAGAATGGAGAAGGGATTGTGGCATGGCCATCCCTCCTGGGGAGGGGGGTAATTTCTTGCTTTCTGCATGTGCCCTATAGCAAAAACCTGCCCCCCCCAAAAAAAATGAAGCAATAAGAAATTATAGATAAAAAGTTTTTGAGAGATTTTTGCTACAGGGCATGTGCTCACTGGAGAGACAGAGAGACACAGACAGAAAGTGAGAAATCACCCCCCAGGGGGATGGCTATGCCACAAATACTTCTCCTTTATCCTCCTCTAGGGATTTTGGGCATGCATGCATATGCAACCAGCGCAAATTTCAAGCCACTGAGTCTGGGACTCAGACTGCAGTCAGACACATGGGAGTCCAGTACCATAACCACTATGCCACATGCTGGTCCCTGCCAACCAAAGATTTACTGTATTTGTTGATAGTTAAGTTTGTCGGATTTTGAAAAATCCAAGACACTGACAAGATAAGATTGTTTTAGGTCCCTGCTTAAGAGAGTAAAATTCAGTATGTGAATATTACAACTGGACCATGTCCATTTTTTTTTTTTTAAGTTTTTGCCATAGGGCACACTTGCTTGCTGGTGAGAGACAGAGACTGAGAGAGGGAAAGTGAGATATAATCCCCTGGCGGAATGGACACACCGAAATCCTTTCTCCATTTTCCTGGGATTTTGGCACACACACACACACACACACACACACACACACACATCTGGCGTGATTTTTAAGCCATCAGGTCCAGGACTTGAACCGTGGTTATCCATGTGAGACTTTACCACCTTAACCACCATGCCACCTGCAAGCCCCGTCCACATTAAACTTCTTTTTTTGTGGAGAGTTTTTTTGCTATAGGGCGCGTGCACTCGCCAGAAAGACAGAGGGAGACAGAGAGACAAATAGCGAGAAATCACACCCAGGGGGAATGGCCACGCCACAATCCCTTCTCCTCCATTTTCCTCTCAGGATCTTGGGCACGCACGCACATGTGCCAGGCATGAGGTTTAAGCCACCAGGTCCCAGATTTGAACCGTAGTCGACTACGTGGGAGTCCAGCAACGTAATCATTACTCCATCTGCTGGTTCTGCATCCACATCAAATTTTAATACAGAATAAGGATAACGATACCAAAGTGTGAAGGCAGAAATAACAATCTTCAAAAGTTCATGGTAATGCATATTATGTGGCCAGCCTGAGGCATGGTGGTTAAGGTGGCTGAATCCCATGTGGCCAACTGTGCAGTTTGAGTCCCAGACCCAGTGGCTTGAAAAACACGCAGGGTGTGTATGTGCATGTCCCAAATCCCCAAAGAATGGAGAGAGACGGGAGAGGGGACTGCAGGGTGACATTCCCCATAGGGATGCTCTCTCACTTTCCCTCTCTCTGTCTTTTTCCAGTGAGCACATGGCCCTCTGGCAAAGTCTTTTTTTTTTTTTTAAAGAAAATGTGTATTGGGACCAGCAGTTAGCATAATGGCTATGTCGCTAGACTCAAATGTAGTCAACTGTGGTTTGAGTCCCAGACCTGGTGGCTTAAACGCACCTGCTGGGCGCGTGTGTGTGTATGCCCAAGATCCTGAGAGGAGAATGGAGGAGAAGCGATTGTGGCGTGGCCATCCCCCCCCCCCCAGGGGGTGTGTGATTTCTCGCTTTCTGACTCTCTGTCTTTTTGGCGAATGCACACGTCCTGTAGCAAAAACCTCCCAAAAAAAAAGAAAGAAAGAAAATGTGTACTATAAAAAGAGTATGCATGAACTTGAAACTTTTTTGGTGCCAAAATAAACTTGTACTTTGGTTCATTTTTTTCACAAATTTTTGAAGTTCCCTTGTAAACTGATTTTTTTTTAAAATCAATTTAGTCAGATTCTCTACAGTGTTGTACTGGAATTTGGTATTGTTACTAATATCACCACCTGGAACAAATCAAAATTTTTAAAAAAGTTTATTAACATAAAACTTTACCTTTCATTCCAGCTCGCTTTGTATCATCAATGGTTAAAAGTATTTCTACTGCATTTTGAGCATTATCAGATAACTTTTCTTCACCTTCTGGCCAAGGGATATCTAGAAATACAATATATAAATCAGCTGATTAATTACTGCTCAAAATAATACAGAGATAAACAAATCTATCATAAAAAAAAGCATCACCTCTTTTTAGAATATTCTGGAATACTTGTTGTGGTGTTTCATCATTGAAGGGAGGAATTCCTGTTAGAAATTCAAATAAGCAAACTCCAAGTGCCCACCAGTCTACTGCAGGACCTACAAGTTAAAGGAAATAAATGAACTCGCAAGCATTTTCTAGAAATATGTGATCAACTAAGACATTAAATAGAGAGATATTTGGATATAATCAGTGCCTTCATTGCCTGAGGTTTTCTCCTGTCTTCACAAAGCGCAAAAAGCCAAATCACCTTCATTTAGGCAATGTGATAATTATTTTCTACTTTCAAAGAAGTTAAGATTAGTAATGATCACAGCTAAAGAAAAGTTAAACCATCATTTTCATTTATTAATAACTTTTGATATCCTTGCTACTTTATGTGTTCTAAATACCAAAATACAACCAAGGAATATATTTAACAAAAAGATTATTCTCTAAAATAGACTAGATCTCAATTACAAATCACAAAATGGTAAAATTTAGATGATTATTTCTGAATCTCCCATGTTTCATAGAAGGTATGAGATGAGGCAGCAACATTTATAGTAACTGGAGAATAGACTAATAATTAGGGAGAGCAGTAATTACAGAGTGTTTTAATGTGGATTTATTCCTTTTAAGAAGAGAGAGGGGGAACCAGCAGTTAGCGTAATGGCTATGTCGCTGGACTCCCACGTAGTCGACCACGGTTCGCGTCCCGGACCCGGTGGCTTAAAACCCACGCCGGGCGCATGTGCGTGGGTGCCCAAGATCCTGAGAGGAGAATGGAGGAGAAGGGATTGCGGTGTGGCTATCCCCTCGGGGGGGGGGTGATTTCTCGCTTTCTGTCTGTCTGTCTGGCGAGCCCACGCGCCCTATAAAAAAAACCCCCCCAAAAAAAAAAAAAAAAAAAAAGAATAGAGAGGGACAAATGAAAGAATAACCAGTTTAACTATGACTTGAAGATGCAATTAGGAGGTAAGTCTTAATAAATAGGTAAAACTGACTTCTAAATAACTTTATTAAAAGCAACATTCATATACAAAGGAGTTTTAAATGATGATTTTAAACATGACCTTATACACTGGTTCAAACTTTTACTGAGTTCTGTCTATGAAGTATTTCCTAAATTAAGGTTAATTTTAGTTTAAAAATAGGTTACCTTTGGGGCCAGCAGGTGGTGTGGTGGTTAAGGTGCTGAGTTCTCACATGGCCAACCACGGTTATAGTTCCAGACTTGGCGGTTTGAAAATCATGCCAGGCACAAGTGCAAGCATGCCCAAGACCCTGAGAGGAGAATGGAAGAGAAGGGACTGCAGTGTGGCCGTCACCTTTGGGGGTGATTTCTCACTTTCCCTCTCTCTGTCTCTTCTGCAAACACATGTGCCTTAACTTAAGGCAAAAACCTTAACTTTTTTTTTTTTTTTAGAGAGGTTTTTGCTATAGGGTGCGTGCACTCACCAGAAAAAGAGACAGAGAGACAAAAAGCAAGAAAGCACCACCCGCCCCAGAGGGGATGGCCACACCACAATCCCTTCTCCTCTTGGGATCTTGGGCATGCATGCACACACGCCCAGTGTGAGTTTAAGCCACTGATTCCGGGACTCAAACTGCGGTCAACTACATGGGAGTCCAGCACTGTAGCCATTACGCCAACTGCTGGTCCCAGGCAAAAATCTTAAAAAAAAAAAAAAAAAGTTAACTTCAATATAAACTCAGAATAGAAGCTTCAGTCTAGTGATAAACTCGCCTATAAATTTCTATTAGACAATTTCACATTTATTATCATGGTTAAACACCATTTCATTTTAAAACAAGTAGGAAAGGGATCAGCAGGTGGCACGATGGTTAAGGCATTGGACACTCACACATGGATGACCACGGTTCGAGTCCCAGACCTGGTGGCTTACTCTCTCACTTTTGTTCTCTCTCTCTCTCTGTGTCTCTTTCTGGTCAAATTAAAACAAATGAATGAATAAATAAAATTAAGTAAAATAATTCTTAAAAACAAACAAACAAAAAAACAAGTAGGAAAGCATTGTGGAATCTGCCATTAGGAAAAAGAATTGCATGCATTAGAGTACCTTTAAACCTGCAAGCCACATAGTCCCATCTTCCCTGCCTATAGCCTGTTGTTTCCATAGTAACAATTATAAAAGCGTGTGGACCACCTCAGTTAGTAGGCCTTTAAAGCAGCACTGAGAAGGAATTATTCCAATGGATTAGATTATATGTAGACAGAAAAGTAGGGAGAAACCAGAAGAAACGTATTTTTATATATTTTATTTATGTTAGAAATTAAGGACCATGTTCCCAGCTTAGTCAAAACATACTCATGTTAAAAACAAACATGATTTCTCCACAGATATGTCATACATACCCATACCATATACTTAAGTCAAAGTCTAATAAGATCACATATTGTAATAATAGCAATTATACTCTATATCATTAGCCAGAGAAAAAGAACAAACTTGTTTTACACTATTGGCTTTTTAAATCAAAACCTACTTCCATAATTTATAGGGATACACTGATACTGTTATACCTATTTTCTAATGATAATGCAATGAAAAGATTTAGAATATCCAAGCTCTTTTTTAGATGCTAACTTTAATAATTTTATTCAGACTATTTCCTCTATTAAACAAAGGTTGGATATTCATACTATGCTGCCTTTACAGGTCATAACAGGCCTGCTCTTCTTCTCGGAGCAGACCACTTCTCTGGCTCTTTCTGCTCAGAATACCAGGACAATTTATTTTTGCATTTCTAAGTGAGCTACCAGAAAATAAATGATATACCGTGATCTAATTATACTTTGACTGCTGTTTGATATGCTTTGCCACAATACTTTATAAAGAAGCTCACTCACCTGGAGTTCGAAATCCTGCATATGAGAAAACAGTAGTTAGGTACACTATATTAAAATTACGAGTTCACTTCCTCCTCAAAGAATTGGGCACCAGGTATTATGACAAATATAAGGGATATGAAGATGATAAAGAGGCCTAGCCCTGATGGCAGTCATTAGCGTACTGAACTGCAGTGCTGGAAGTTACATGACTGACTAGTTGTGAGTTCAAATCTGTGGCCAGGTCAACCTGAAACATGTGGGGTGCAAGCATATATGCCCCAAGATCCTGGTAAGCTGGAGAGCTAGAAGAAGGGTAATATGGCATGATAAGACCCTGTCAAGGGTGCTCCTCCCACCCTCTGTCACGTGTGTGCATATGCACATGTGTGCAAGTGCTCTTATCATGAATAAAATAAAAACAAAACAAAAGATAAAGAAACCATATTTTCCAAAGGAGAAAACAGCCTGCTCTAGAAGAGATAATAGAGATAACTTTAACACAATGTTAAATAAACAAAAATATGCACAGGAGATTATGGGAAACTCAAGACCAAATGCCTAAGTCATCTTGGCTGAGGGGCAAGACTGGGGAGGACATTGAGGAAGTCGCGGCTGAGTGTCAGCATGCTGTCGGGCTGGGGCAGTGAGACAGCCCACCAACACAGTGGCAAGGCCCACTACAGCAAATATGTAAAACTGAAGCTCACTTTCACACTGCACGTAAGCTAGAGATAAAGCAAATTCTAAGAAATGAGCTACCAAGGGGCCAGCAGGTGGCATGGAGTTTAAGGCATTGGATCCCACATGGCCAACACTGTGGTTTGAGTCCTGGACCTGGTGGTTTACAAATCATGCCAGGCATGTATGCCCAAAATCCTGAGAGGATGGAGCAGAAGGGATTACTGTGTGGCCATATGCTCGGGGCGGGGGTGGTGGTGGTGGTGGTGGTGATTTCTCACTTTCCTTCTCTCTCTCTCTGGCAAGTGCCCGTACCCTTTAACAAAACCGGGGGATGGGGGGAAGAAATGGGCTAGCAAACTGACTTAGCTAATGGGACGCTGTACAAAAATCAGTTAAGCACTCACAGGAACTAATTTCTTTAGCTAACAGAGAAAGAATAATAATAGATGTTTTAATTTCCAGTATTAAAGAGATTATTAATAATAGTTAACAAGTGCTTCTAAAGAATTCTGTAGTACTATATAGAAGGCAGAAAACATACATTGTTCTTAAATGTTTTGCTTTTGTAGTGAAGACAAATGTAACAACAAATCACAACACAGGCAGATGACATACGTTCTAAACCTCTCTAATAAGGTGATATAGAAGAGAACAATCCTTAGTGGACAAGGGAGGTTTACTGGAAGAGATGGCATTTGAACTGACGAGGAGCTGAGAAAAACTTGACTGGAGACTGGCTTTTCTCAACAAAGGCAAAATACATGTGCAAAATAAGGAAGATATGAAAATTAAATATTTTGAGAATGGAAAAATAAGGCAAAAAGAGATTCTTTGAGAGATAAGGCTAGTGTGAAAGCACTGAGTCTCGGATATCATGATCACTAATTTAGATTTTATTAGCAGCTAAGAATAATCACCGTAGTTTTCTGAAATAGGAAGTAGAATGAACCTTGTTATGGCTTAGAAAGAAAAATTTGGTGGTTATGATTATAGGCAATGGAATGGTGAGAAGACTGAAAAGACTATATAGAAGGTCGCTAAAATAATGGAAAAAAGATGAGGTTCCTTTTTTGGTTGTTAGTTTGCTAGAGGGCACGTGCCCTAACAGGAGAAAGACAGTGAGAAAGCTTCCTCCTCCCCGCCACGGGGGCTGGTCAAGCTGCAATCTCTTCCCCATTACTCCTTTTGGGATTTGGGGCATGCATGCACATGCGTCTGGTGTTTTTTTCAAGCTACCAGGTCCAGGATTCCAACCATGCAGTCTGTTATGTGGGATTCAGCCATCTTAGCCATCATGTCACCAGCTGGTCTAAAAGATGAGGCTTTTATAGACATAGTGGCAGAGATAAAAAGGAGAGAAAAGCTGCAACAGTCTTAAGATTTAAGTGCCTTGGGGCTGGCAGGTAGCATGGTGGTTAAGGGTGCTAGACTCCCATGTGGCCGGCTATGGTTTGAGTCCTGGACCTGGTGGCTTGCTTTTTCACTTCCTTTCTCACTCTGTCAAATTTAAATAAATAAATAAATAAATTTAAATGAAATAATTATTTAAAAAAAAATTTGAGGGCTGGCAGGTGGGGTGGTGGTTAAGGGTCCTGTACTCCCACATGGCTGATCACCTGGACCTGGCAGTTGGTTTCTTACTTTCCTTCTCACTCTGTCCCTCTCTGGTAAGATTAAAATAAATACATAAAAGTTGTATAATTATATTTTTTATTTTTTTTTTAATTAAAAAAAAATTTTTTTTGGAGAGTTTTTTGCTATAGGGCACGTGCTCTCTACAGACAGACAGAGAGAGACATAGAGACAGCGAGAAATGACCCCCCAGAGGGGATGGTCACGCCACAATCCCTTCTCCTCCATTCTCCTCTCGGGATCTTGGGCACACACGCACACGCGCCCGGCGTGAGTTTTCAGCCACCGGGTCCCGGATGCGAACTGCGGTCGACTACGTGGGAGTCCAACGACATAGCCATTACTCTAACTGCTGGTTCCCTCAACACTAACATCTAAGGGAGAACTAAAGTGACGCAGCTCCAAGTCAAGGAACACCAAAGACTGCCAGCATCCACCGGAAGTAGGAAGAGGTCAGCAAGGATTTCCCTCTAGGCTCAGGGGGAACATAGCCCGGCCAACCTTGGCTCTGGACTTTTAGCTTCCACAATTGGGGCAGTACATTTTTGTTATTTTGAGCTACCCCATTTGTGGTCTTTTGCTATGGTAACCCTCGGAAACGAACATAGTTCATTTCAGAATGGAGGAATGGAAGTTTTTCAGAGAGAGAGAAGGAGGAAAACAAAATAGGTCTAAGTGTCATCTCTCTACTCTTTATGTTCCATCTGAAGGATGGCTCATTTCTGGTCTTACCCCTTTATGTAGAATGGAAGTGAGGGTAAATTCTAGACCCAAACAGGCTTCTGCACACTAAACAGAAGCAATCCTGAGCCCAAACCAGATTGGACCCGGAGAAATGTTTAGAACAAAGATAGTATAGGGCTGGGAGGTGGGCCTTCTATGTATCACTGAGACAGAACTAGAAGGCAGGGGACAAATGGCTGCATGTCCTCCAGTGTCCGGTCTTTCATAGTCAGAGAAGAGGTAGCCATGGCCATTTCCCTTTCTCTCTCTCTACAATAAATGCCGTTTGAGAAAAGAGGAGTGGATGAGTTAACCCTCTTACTCTAGGTAACCTACGGAACAAAGACATTTAAAACTGTACTTCGAACTCAAGACATGCACGCCTTACCGTGGGCCCTGCCTAGTAACAGCTCAGGTGCGAGGTAGTCTGGGGTGCCGAGAATTCGCCCATCATCCACTGGGGCTGCTCCTCTTCTCACACTCTTCGGAGTGCGGTATGGAGTTCCTGACTTGATCTGATTTGGAGTCTGCTAATTCAAAAAAAGTTTAAAATACAACAAGTATCTCAATTCCTTTTAAGGGGAATAGAAATTCAAAAAAACACAGGCTGCCAGGCCTAAGAGAGATGATCAGTTTTTGATCGGTTTTCCTCCTAACTAGTTGTAATGAGGAAAAAGCCCTCATATGTAACGAAGTTCAATAATTTAAATAACATCTGTTATTTCAATATAATCTAGGTATGTAAGAAGCAATGAAAACATCCATAAGAAAAGTTGTGTAGCATGGATTAATATAAGATAAGGACTAGCTGGCCTAGCTGCAGTGACATAGCCATGGTAAAAAGCTCTGCAATACTGATGCCACATGATAGATTGGGGTTCAGGTCCCAGGTAACCTGAGTATGCTGGCTTACATGTATGAATTAGGTGAAAGGCTGGGGATGGTGAGGCATGGGAATTGCATCCTGTTGAGGATGCTTGTCTCTCTTTGATGAAAGTTAAAGAAAAATTAAGAACAGCCACTGAGGAATGCCTTAACTGATGACTAAATTATTAGACAAGATATACAACAGAATTAAACATTAAAAACCTCTCAATGACATTTAAAAGTTTTAAGATAATGTGCCATCTCTTGTAACCTTGTACCATTGTCCTCTGCAGACAGTGTGATAAATGGAGGCTCTGAGGTTAAGGGACTTCTAAGTCATTCAGGAAGTGGTAGATAGAAAACCCAAGTCTTATAACCTAAATCCAGGGTTTTTGATAGTTTAGATTATGATCTCTCTCTAAAGGAAGGGGAAAAAAAAGAGGAAATTTAGAGCCTATAAAGGTTTACAAAACAAAACCAAAATAAGATCTAAAATAACATATTTTCAACTCTCTTTTTTTTTTCATAAAGAAAAGAGATAATTTAAATACGTCTTTGGAAGGCGGTAGTAAGGCAGCATGGACTTCAGCTCTGCACCTCACCATATTGCTGGGATCACATATAGATTAATAGCACTGGATGGTTCTGAGTTATGAGATGCATTAATATGACTGTTAAAACTTCAGAAAGTGCCAGCATTTCTTGTCAACACCTCTGAAGAATGAGCTAACATTTTTTGGTTACTGTTCTGGATAGCAGGATTCTCATCACTTTTTGGCAAAGTATATATGGCTGTGTTTTCTTAAAAAAGTATATACGGTTACATAAATGGCAGGAGGTGTTATAGTTAACAATTAACATTACTACCAGTTTTACCTTTCTGGAAGATTTCTGCATGAAAACCCCCAATAATCCATAGACTCGCAACAAGGAGAACAAAACTATATAATTAATACTATTTAGTCTAGATGAGAGGCAAATGCCTGTCTTAATAGTTTATTTTTCTAAAATCCAAAGAACAAGGTTTGAGAACATTACAACATACCTGATACGGCATGTAGGATCTTCTCTTTTGAGTAGGAGTTACAGCCATGGGATACGAACCACTATAAGCACATGAAATATCCATTGCATCTAAAGAAGTAATGCTCATTTTGGATGGTTCTGAGTTATTGGATGCATTAATATGACTGTTAAAATTTCGAAAAGCAACGGTATTTCTTTTAGAGAGGGTCAATGTTTTCAATACTTCTGAAGAAGGAACTAACATTTTTTGGTTACTGTTTTGGACAGCAATATTCTCATCAGCTTTTGGCAAAGTATTTTCTTGGCAGTTGGATGAAACAGTAAGTAGATCTTCAATATTTGAATCTTCAAAAGAGGATTCTTTCATGCTTTTATCTGGATCTAAGAACTGTTTTTCTAAGGAATTTTCCATTATAGAAATTCCAGGAAAAGATGAGTCCAAGTCCATAGAAATACTTTTAGAAGTCCTGTCATCATCAGAGCATAGAAAACTGGAACTTAAGCAGTCATTCTTACTATTCTTTTCACAATCCTCATCCAGTTCACACATAAGGTTTTTTGCGATCTCTGGTATAGATAATTTTTCTGGTGTTTGTTGCTTATCAATAAAAGAACTGAAAATGTTCTCCTTATTAGCACAGTCATTTTGCTGTCTAGATACTGATAGTTTAAGGTCCCGGACTTCAGCTGTTAAGCCTGTATTTTGATTTGTATGACAATCTATCATTTCATTACCACACTGATACTCAACACAATTTTTTTTATTCTGTATAGTTTCCTGGCAAGGACTAGAGTCAACCAACTCAAAATTTCTTTTTAAACTTCTTTTTCTAAGGTGCTCTTCAGACATATCACCAGAATCAACAGCCCACTGAACTGACTGATGAAAACCACATTGTCCTGTGTTGGTGGCCATGTTTGTATTATTTACATACAGTTCTCTTGCTTCCCAGCAAGTTTCCTCTGAGAAGCTTTTCTGAGCAAGGTTTACACCAGAGCTTCCAGTGGCAAGAACAGCACTGGTGTCATGAATGGGAGAAAGGGCTAACTCAAGATCCTTTTTATTTAAACTTTTGGTCTCGATGGCATTTGTAGATTTTGCACACAACTTTTCACCTGTATTCCCACTCGTCATTGTAGAGCCCAATACTTCGTCATTTTCCTAAGAGATGAAAAACAAAACAAGAAAAAAACACTTCTTTTTAGTTAAATAGGACAGATCAATAGGCAATATAGTCAGGAAAATTTGGGGTAAAGGTTACATTATGTATATATCTGCTTTGCAATAGAAATATAGATGATTCTATTTTGAATTGCAAAATGCACAACACTTGAATTCTAGCCAATGATAAAATTACAGACCAAAAATACAATAATGTAAACATATGTATCACACAAATATGATAAAAACAAACTGGTAAGGATGATGTTAAACTAATGGTAACTTGTAATTAAAAACCAAAAACAGTGTGAGCTAAGAGTCTCTTGTCTTGGGGCCAGGAGGTGGCATAGTGGTTAAGGCACTGGACTGCCATATGGCTAACAGTGGGTTGAGTCATGGATGTAGTGGCTTGAAACTCAAAGTGGGCATTCATGAATGCATGCCCAAAATCATAGGAGAATGGACAGTGGCATGGCCATCCCCCTTTGGGGGACATTTCTCACAGTTTCTGTCTCTCTCTCTCTCTCTCTGGTGAACACATATGCCCTATGTCAAAAACCTTAAAAAAAAAAAAAAAAGTGAACAAGATGAACTGATGATGCACTGATAATAAAACTGTTTCCTCAAAAACTGAATTCCAACTATCTCTGGGTGCTGAGGTTTACTCAGAGATATATGTAAACGGGCACGTAAAGACCAGGTTTTTATTTTTTCTTTTTAATGACCAGGATTATTACAACTAGAGTAAGCCTTCAGTAAACTCTGATAGGGCCATTTTTTTTTTTTTTTTTTGGGGGGTTTTTTTTTCCTAAACGGGGCGGGCGCTCGGCAGAAAACCG
>NW_006159427.1:5087946-5109413 GCF_000334495.1 Tupaia belangeri chinensis
AGAGAGACATAGAGACAGAAAGCGAGAAATCACCCCCCAGGGGGGATGGTCACGCCGCAATCCCTTCTCCTCCATTCTCCTCCCGGGATCTTGGGCATGCATGCACACGCGCCCGGCGTGAGTTTTAAGCCACCAGGTCCAGGACACAAACCGCGGTCGACTACGTGGGAGTCCAGCGACATAGCCATTACGCTAACTGCTGGTTCCCTGATAGGGCCATTTTAAAAAGTTTATTTATTTCTTCTATGAGAAAGAGACAAACAGTACTCTGAACAGGGTCTTGACATGGCAATGCGCCCTCAGCCTTAGCGAGCCCAGATCATGGGAACATGCCTGCCCAGAGCGCTCAAGGAGTTCTGTGGTTGCAAACCCAAACCCTTCCAATAGGGGTCAGTCAGCCTCGCAGAGCTTTGCTGTGCCACTGTCTGGCACCCAACATTGCCTATTTTTGAAGGGTAAGTATCAGACTTTGTTAACGATCATTAATTTATATACTAATAATCAAGAACACTTAGTTATAAGCAAAAAAAAATTCAGAATTACAGTTCACTGACTGGCAAACACAGAAAACGATCAGCACAAAGCTTATCAGAGGGTTTCTTATCACTCCTTTGATGGTAACTTCACAAGCACTGCAATAATCCGATTACTGCATTCCTCAAGGATGTGCAAGTGGGCAGATAAAGGTAAAGCTGTGTGTAGTTTGGGGCTGGCTCCTTAGTCTGGTGGTTAAGGTAGCCAGGTCACATACGACTGACGGTGTGGTTGGAGTAGTCCTAGTGGCTTGAAAAGCATGCAGGGTACGTGTGTGCATATACCAAAATCGCCACGCAGTAGAGAAATGGAGGAGAGAGGACTGCGGCACGACTATGCCCCATTTGGCGGGCGCTTTGCCCTTCTCCCTCTGTCTCTCTCTAGCAAGTACACAGGCCCTCTGGCAAATAAAAAATAAAATCATGGAGCTAGCAGGTACTGTGGTGGTTAAGATACTGGATGCCCAAATAGCTGACCGTGGTTCAAGTCCAAGACTTGGTGGCTTAGGTTTTTGTTTTGTTTTGTTTTCATACAAGAACACTAAAATTCAATGTGACAAAAGCAACTTGAAAGCCTGAGGCTTGGAGGAAAGAAAGGAAATTCTTTTTTTAAAAATTAATTTATTTATTTACATTTAATCACATTTTTACAGTGTACAACATTTCTTTTTCTAGCACAAATACTATGCCCATCAGTCAAGCCAAAGATATTAGTCTATAACTTATCATCAAATAGCTTCTCATTTTTTTTGTAAATTAAGCATACTTTTACTTGTTTTTTCTTTCTCTTTTCCCCTTTCCTACTAAACTTTTTTTCCACATTTTATTGATTCACAAAATGCCTTAAGCTAAAAATATAAACAAAGCTAGAATCTAGTTAAAAGTGCAGGGTAATTTTCTTCTTAAAATTAAAAAAAAATTAATTAATTTACATTAATTCCCTGAGCATTGTCACAGCATACAAAATATGATTTCCCATCCAGTATATACTGCATAGTGGCTTAGTTATGATTGTTATTGTCAATAATTTTCCATTTCTAGTTTCATATGTACATATATATATTTTACCCCTATTTCTGTGTGTGTGCCTGTGAAAGATTAATATATTTTTTAATTTCAAGAAAAGAGTTTTGGCTTTAATAAATCAAAGAAAAGCTAAGGAACTTTGCTTAAAACTTAAAGCCAGGAAACAGGTTAGGGTCCTGTTCAAATAATAGATACATGAACCTATTGGCAGCTCAAGACAGGACAAAAATCCTTAAAATTGGAAAACAAAGCCTAGAAGAAAATCAGCAATGTTTTAGTCAAAAGTCATAAGATTCTATTTCACCAGTTCAGTCTCATGTACTTAATCTTCTGTTCTGGTTCAATCTTCCCTATTGAATTCTGGGATATAATATTCAACTGCAGACTTGTCCCTACGATTAAGTTGGCCATTTACCTAGTTTTTGAACTCTTATTTCTGTGTGTCTGTATTTAATTTTCCTGGCATAGCACTCCCTTGAGAACTTCTTGTAGAACTGGTCAGGTGTTGGTAAATTCTTCCAGGTTTTGTTTATCTGAGAATGTTCTTGTCTTTTCTTCCCATATGAAGGATAATCTTGCTGGGTACGGTGTTCTTGGTTAAAACTGTTTTTCCCTTAACACTTTGAATATATTTTCCTATTCTTTCCTTGCTCGCATTGTTTCTGATGAGAGGTCCACTCTTAGTCTGATGGGATATCCTGTGTAGGTAACTTGACATTTCTCTCTTGCCAATCTTAGTATCTTGTTTCTGTCTGTGGTTTTGGTCAATCTGGCCATGAATTTGTCTTGGAGAAGATCTTGGGTTGATTCTATTTGGGGTCCTTTGTATTTCTTGGGACAGCATCTTTGAATGCCTCTCTGGGTTTTCTTCCAGGATTTCATGGAATATATTATCAATGCCCTTATTAGTCTCTTCACTTTCTGGGATACCAATTATCCAAATTTTGGATGTTAAATGGTATCTAGTATTTCTCATATATTATTCTCATTTTTGGGGGCAATTTTCACAGTTTTGGTGGTGGATTTTAGGAGAGGAGGACATTCTTCTTTTAGAGAGAGAAGTTTTTGCTACAGGGTGTATGTGCTCATCAGAAAGACAGAGACAGAAAGCAAGAAATCACACACCCCCCACCCCCCTGGAGAATGGCCATGCCACAATCCCTTTTATTCCATTCTCTTGGGATCTTGAGCATGCACGCACACGCGCCAGGCGTGAGTTTAAGCCACCACGTCCAGGACTCGAACCGTGGTCGACTACATGGGAGTCCAGCAACATAGCCATTACGCTAACTGTTGGTCCTTTGTGGTGGATTTTCTAGGCCAGTGTTTCTATTGTCTACATCTGAGATTCAACTTTCTGTATGATCTAGTCTGCTTTCAATACTTTCAAGGGAGGCTTTGACTTCCTGTATTATAGCCTTCATCTCTAACAGGTTCCTTTGATTCTCTTTTTTTTTTTTTAAGAGGTTTTTGCTATAGGGCACATGTGCTCGCCAGAAAGACAGAAAGAGACAGAAAGACAGAAGGCGAGAAATCACCTCCTGGGGAGATGGCCACTCTGCAGTCCCTTCTCCTCCATTCTCCTCTCGGGATCTTGGGCACGCATGCACATGCACCCGGCGTGAGGTTAAGCCACTGGGTCCTGGACCATGGTTGACTACATGGGAGTCCAGTGACATAGCCATTACTCTAACTGCTGGTCCCAATATTCTAAATTCTTCATCAGACATTTCCATGAATTTCATTGTACTATCTGAGGATGAATAGGAGTTATTCTTTTCCCCTTGGAGAAGGGGCATTTTCTTGCTTGCCCCTATTTCTTGTGACCCTGCAGAGATTTCTAATCATCTGATGGATGGTGCATTTCTTCCTAATTCTTTTTTTTTTTTTAAAGCATCATTTTATTTAACTTTATTTATTTATTTATTTAAATTTGACCAGAAAGGGACAGAGTGAGAGAGACAGACAGACAGTAAGAAAGCAAGCTGCCAGGTCCGCGACTCGAACCACGGTCGGCCATGTGGGAGTCCAGCACCCTTAACCACCAAGCCACCTGCCAGCCCCATTTCTTCCTAATTCTTGAAGTTCAATCTGAACATTCAGAGGCATGCAGAAGGAGGTAATCTGCAATTTCTCTTCCGTTCTGTTTCACTTTGTACGTCTGATTCGGTGGGAATAGAGGAATATTCTGACCCTAATCGTATTCTTACGTTTGGATCCTGTTCACTTGGACCTGTCTAGACACTTAGTGCATAGAGGCCAGTAGAAATGAATCTGGAGGAGGAAGTCTCGGCACAAAATCTTCATTTTTGGCCAAGGAAAGCAATATTTCACAGCTCAAGTTTGGTATCCATCTCAGGATGGGCCCTAGTGGCTTGGTTTTTCACTCTGTCTCTCTCTCTCTCTGAATCTTTCTGGTCAAATTTAAAAAATAAGTTTGTTTATCTTTAATTTGACGAGAGAAACACACACACACACACACACACAGAGAAAGAGAGAGAGAGAAAGAGAGAGGGGAAGCGAGAAAGCAAGCTGCCAGGTATAGGGACTTGAACTGTGGTTGGCCATGTGGGAGTGTCCAGCACCTTAACTACCATGTCACCTGCTGGTCCCTAAATAAACAATTCTTAAAAAATCATATTATAGAGAATAAAAGGTAAATATAACCCCAATTATTTTACCAGATAGAAGATTTATTCTAGTGTATTACCATTATTCTTTTTTTCTTTCTTTTAGTTTTTGCTATATGGTGTGTGTACTCATCAGAGAGACAGAGATTGAGAGAAATCATCCCCTAGGGAACTGGCCATGTCACACAGTCCCTTCACCATTCTTCTCTTGGGATTTTGGACATGCATGAACATGCACCCAGCATGATCTTCAGGCCTTCAGGTTCAGGACTTGAACTCTGCAGACAGCCATGTGGGCTCCAGCAACCTTAACCTCAGCGCCACCTAGTGGGCCTGTGTTATGAGCATTATTAGTGTGCGAAATCCATATGTTCATGTCCATTATTCTAAGCTAATATGATTAATCAGCAGTCTATGAAGGAGACCTTATTATAATTTAAAATTATACTTACTATCACTTTAATATCTATTAACTCTAATAACTTTTAAAAATAGTAAAAACAGAATTTATATGAATTAAGTAAAATAACTTATATTTATATACAAACATAGTAAAATGACTTTAAATGAATCCATTAATTTGGCAAGCAATCTACTCAGTATAGATATCTTTTTTTTTTTGGAGAGATCTTCACTGTAGGGCGCGTGCGCTCGCCAGACGGACAGAGAGAGACATAGAGACAGAAAGCGAGAAATCACCCCTCAGGGGGGATAGTCACGCCACGATCCCTTCTCCTCCACTCTCCTCTCGGGATCTTGGGCACGCACGCACACGCGCCCGGCGTGAGTTTTAAGCCACCAGGTCCAGGACACGAACCACGGTCAACTACGTGGGAGTCCAGCGACATAGCCATTACGCTAACTGCTGGTTCCCTAGATATCTTTTTTTTGAGAGGTTTTTGCTATAGGGTGCATGCACCCACCAGAAAGACTGAGAAGAGATACAGAAAGTGAAAAATCACCTCCCCCCCCAGAGGATGGCCATGCTGCAATCCCTACTCCTCCATTCTTCTCTTGAGATCTTGGGCATGCATGCACACACGCTGGCATGAGTATAAGCCATTGGGTCTGGGACTTGAATCATGATCAACTACATGGGAGTCTAGTGACATAGCTGTTATGCCAACTACTGGTTCCTTTTAAGAGGTTTTTGCTATAGGGCGCATGCGCTCACCAGAAAGAGAGAGAGACAGAGAGACAAAAAGTGAAAAATCACCCCACAGGGGGATGGCCACGCTGCAATCCCTTCTCCTCCATTCTTCTCTCAGGATCTTGTACCTGCACACAGACATACCCGGCGTGAGTTTAAGCCACTAGGTCTCAGACTTGAACTGCAGTCGACCACATGGGAATCCAGTGACGTAGCCATTACACCACTTGCGGGTCCCAGAATAGATCATTTTAAAGGCACATATATATTATCTGTGGTCTAAACTATTTTTGATCCACAACAGTTATCATTTCATTAAATGATATTCTGACAGAAAACAGTATAGGAGGAGGTAGAATGAGCTTTAAAATGATACAGGTTCAAAACAAAACCAACAAGCTAATGTCTGTATCATAGTAGTAAATTAGGAAAAAAGAAAGAAGTCTATCTAGATGCCTAGAAGCCAAAAATTATCATCATTTACTTTAAGAACCTCAGTATACATCATGCTAGAATAATTAAAATAAAAAATACCATTTATTTAGTTATCTACTTATTTGTTGTAATTTTCAAGCTATCAGGTCTGGGACTTGAACCATGGTCGGCCATGTGGAAATTCATTGCCCTTAACCACCACACTACCTGCGGACCCTAATGCTATAATTTTACAATTGAACAATAATATGACTATATTACAAAATAATTTGACAGGATGTTTAGAAAATGAATTTTTGCTAACCCTTTGACTACTGTTCATGTAAAAATTTCATTTCCTTATTAATTATTTAATTTGACATCCATAATTGATTTTGGTTAAGATGAATTACCCTCTAACCTGGCAATCCTTTTCCCATTTGGGACTGCTATGGCATTCTGATTCCACACTGGATACAAAGGTGTGGGACTGACTACTGGCACTGGACGTGGCCAACCTTTTTCTAGACTGGAGCAGATTGGAAGTTAGACACTTCACAGGCATTCTTGGGTTGGAGGCGAGTGTTTCGAGACCTGCCGGGAAGAGAAAATACTGAATTTTATGTCATGGTTTTCTTAGTTCCTTACCAGACCTGAATATTTACAGACAGTTTGGCAAAACAGTAAGTACCACACATCAGAACTATTTCATAAACACAATCCAGTCCAAGGATGGCTGCAGGGTCTCTGGCCTGCCTCCTGTTATGTTTAGAAACACAAATTCTTACAAAGACCAATACCAGCCAAGTAAATATCAGGACAGGGAATTAAATTGTAATTGAGAGAAAATAAATTTTGAGTGTTTATGATCCAAATGGAAACTATTTTTGATAAAGAAGTATTTTTGGTTTGCTATATCCATATGTGCTATAAGATTAAAACCTGACTGAATTTACTCATTTTATCTTGTACTCGATTAAAATTACAAATTTATTGTAATGTAGAGGATTACATGCTTACAAGAGTAAATCATATACATTCGTAAGGGATTTTTTTTTTTTTTTAATTTGCATGTCCTTGCCAGGAGGAGAGAGAAAGTGACTAAGCACACCCTGTGGGAGATGGTCACATTGCAACTTGTTCTCCATTTCTCCTTTTGGGATTTTGGGCTGATACACACATGTGTTGGCATATTTTTCAGGCTTCCTGGTCTAAGACTCGAACTGCAGGGTTAACCTTGTAAGATCCAGCTGCCTTAACCAACATGTCACCAAAGGGCCTGAGATTTTCTTATTTTTTTCTAGAGAAATTTTCGCTATAGGGTGTGTGCTCTCACCAGAGACAAAGACAGGCAGAAAGCAAGAAATCAGCCCCTGGAGGGGATAGCTACAGCACAATCCCTTTTCCTCCATCCTCCTCTCAGGATTTTGAGCATGCACGCACACATGTCCAGAGTGAGTTTAAGCCACTGGATCTGGGACCTGAACTGCCGCTGTCCAGCAACATAACCATTATGCCGTCTGCTGGTCCTGGCCTGGGATTTTCTTTTTCCTTTTTTTAAGGAGATTTTTGTCATAGGATTTGGGTGCTCGTTGGAGCGATAAAGAGGGACAGAGAAAAAGTGAAAAATCACCCCCAGGGAGTGATGGCCACACTACAATCCCTTCTCTTCTATTCTCCTCTCAGGATTTTGGGCATGCACACACACACCCCTGGCGTTGAGTTTCAAGCCACCAGGTCCAGGACTTGAATTGCAGTTGGCCATGTGGGAGTCTAGCAACGTTAACCATTATGCATCTGCTGGTCCCTTAACCTGGAATTTTCTTAGTGCTGCCAGATAAAGCAAGTACGTAGTGATAAATTGGCTAGCAGTGAGCCAGTATAATAAGGCAGCATCACGTACAAGGTGCCTGCTCCTTTACTATATATAATGTGGCTAAAAATGGTGGTTCTTTAACTTATAATTACATACAATAAGATAATTGCATTTTTTTGTATTTGCTTTTCACTGTAATTTCTGATATACATGTAATTGTTTTACTTTTTAAATGTTTTTTTCAAAGTATGCATATAGTACATGACAATCAAATCAAGGTTATTACCACATAATCTTTTTTTTTAATAGACCATAGATTAGTTTATTTTTAACACCCATTGTGCCATGAATTCATAGGGAATAGGTTCCAGTAGCTCAGGCTCCTTTCCATTGGTTCTCACACAGTGGCTTCTCTGGGTGGAGCAGGCTGGCGTTTTAGTTAAACCCAGGTCCCTTCCTCTTTGGCTTCTTTCTTTTTCTGGTCATTTTCCTTCCCACGTTTTAGGAAGCTATCTCTGCTCTTAGAGTGCTTAATATGCTCAATACCCACATTGATTCTCTGGGCAAGAATCTTGCCCTTAACTTGTTTGTTCACAACAATGCTAACAGCATGCTGGGTAACATTGTAGACTCTTCCAGTTTTGCCATGGTAGCATTTGTGGGGTGTTCCTTTTTGAACAGTACCCATTCCCTTGATGTCTACAATGTCACCTTTCTTGTAGATTCGCATATATGTTGCCAAAGGAACCACTCCATGTTTTCTAAAAGGCCTAGAGAACATATATCGGGTGCCTCTCCTCTATCCCTTTGTGTTCGTCATTTTGGTTAATTATTAGAACATGGCGGTTCTGGCCAAAAAACCATATAATAATTTTCAATGGAGAACTTTATGTTCTTATGTCTGTTAAGTATTTCTTCTCTGAGCTCCTCCCACTCACCCTCTACTACCTACCGCCCCCTGATGTAGCCTCTGGTACTTCCACTGTCCCTCCTACTATTACATCTTCAAATCTTTCCATTTCTGCCAGAGTCCAAACAGATAATATGTAGTAATTACAGATAATATATAAATATATATATATATAATAATAAAAAGAAAACATATATCTTGTTTCTTCTTTCTCAAAAAGGGTACAATGACCTTAATCTGAAGGAAATTTTTAATCCTTTTTTTGTTTTGTTTTATCATAGGGCATGTGTGCTCACCAAAGAGAAGCAGTGAGAGGGCAAGTCAGAAACCACCCTTCAGGGGATGTTTATGCCATAATACCTTCTTCTCCATTCTCTTTCCAGAATTTTGGGTGTGGGTGCACATGCACTTGGTGTGATTTTCAAGCTGCTGGGTCTCAGACTCAAACTATAATCAGTATGTGGGAGTCCAGTGCCTTAACCACCAATGCCAACTGCTGGCTCTGGAAAGTTTTATGCTTATAGTTTTGATTTATTAAGTCTTAGAACTTTAAAGGTGGAAGAATTATGGAGTCTATCTAATCTACCTTTCTTTTTGGCACACAGATTTTCAATGAAACTCCTGTAACTCGCTGGGCACTGCCTTCAGGAGGTGACTACTCTGCTCAGCTGCCATCTCGCAGCAACACAGAACCAGGGTTGAATCTAATGGCATGTGCATACTGTGTATTTGCTAATGAGATTTTTCCTGGATCACTGATATGAACACGTCATTCCCCACTCTGGCACTTTTGATAGCTCCTGGTTTTCTAGTTTAAACTCTAGCATCCTTAGAACGACACTTGATCCTTCCCCATCTACATACCAGGCTTCCTTTTCCCTGTATGTGCACCCCAATCCCAGACATCACACAGTCCCTATTATCTGAAGGTGGAATATACTTCCACGTATCTCTGCCTTGGCGTTCGCTAGTGCCTCTGTCTCAAATGCCCCTTTTCTTGTAGCTACGAAGTTCCCGCTTCTTTTTTTTAGGGTCCAGATGGGCTGTCACTACATCTTTATGTAGAACCATTCCACATTCTTCCCAGTTAGTATTTAACACTTCCCATATTATATCATGGCATCATTCTTGTGGTTTTACTTATCTATGAAGGTTTTTGCCACAGGGACCATGCTCTCACTGAGGAGAGAGAGAAAGAGTGAGGGAGAGAGAGGAAGAGAGAGAGAGAGAGAGAGGGAGAGAGAGACAGACAGACAGACACAGTGAGAAGGAAAATGAGAAATAACCCTCAGGGGGATGGCCATGCTACAATCCTTTCTCCTCCATTCTTCTCTGGGAATTTTGGACAGGCATGCACATGTGCCTGGCATGATTTTCAAGCTGCCTGGGCCGGGACTCAAACCTCAATTGACTATGTGGCAGCACCTTAATCACACGCCACCTGCTGGCCCTGTGGCATTCATTTTATAGAATTGTTATTATTCTCTCTTTATATGTGCCTTCACCACAAAATTACAAAACCAAAACCTCTCTTAATCATTTTCATGTCCAGTCAAGTGAACACCCCAGTCTTTGCACCCAGTTCTGACCAAGGGAGTTGAAATGATTTTTTCTGGAAAATAAGGCTATAAATAACATCTGCATATTTAATATTTTAACAGGCTTCTGTTTATCAATGCTATTGGGCTGTGAGAAAAGGGAAGACATACTGTGTCATGACTTTTTGGACAACCCAGTATGTATTTTTTTCAGTCATGTCACTTTGACAGAAGAAGTAAGACTCCTTAAATTTAGAGTAAAGGCCCAGTGAAGAGAGAATTATACCTGCAATCAGGACTTAGCTTAACCAAATGGCTTACTAAATATTTTCAAAAATTCATTTTCTCATTTATAAAAAGACACTAATACTATATATGCCCTAGATATGTTTGAGTTTGTTAAGGACCAGACTCAAAACAAAGTAAAATCTATGAAAACAACAAACCCTGATTCCCCTCAAAGCATTATTTGCCTTCTCACTGTAAAGGACCTACGTTCAGAGAACTGAACCGTATCTGTTGCTGCACTGCATAGCCATCCAAATGGTAATTGGTCCCATCTTCCTCCTGCACTGTTTGACATTTATCTTTTGTTGCACACAAAAATATCCTTGAGTTTTTACATTTAAGATACTTCAAACTCTTTCAGAAATAAGGTCATAAACATGCGAACGCAGGTACATCTTCTTTGTAGAAGATGTCCATAGACCCAATACAGTGAAATCTCCCCAATGAGCACGCAACATCACAGGTAAGGGAAGGATTTCATAGCTAGCCATTTTATCCTGTCCACTTAAAGATGTACCACAATCTCTGTCAGAAAGGACATTTATGTAGTGAAATATAATTAATTCCACAGATGGCTCAAATATTTGCATTTTAAAATGATTGAAGTATTAGAAATTTAAATTCATGTGCGCTTGCCAAGAGACACAGAGACAGAAAACCAGAATCACTCCCCCAGGGGAATGGCCACTCCTTAATCCCTTCTCCTCCATTCTCCTCTAGGGATTTTGGGAATGCACGCACACATGCCCAGTGTGTGTTTTGAGCTACCAGGCCCAGGACTCGAACCACAGTCAACTACGTGGGAGTCCAGCTATGTAACCATTGTACCATCTGTTGGTTCCTAGAAATTTAAATTCTGAAAGTATTTTTTTTCTTAAAAGTCAAACCTTTTCTTTTTTTTTTTTTGCTATAGAGTGCATGCACTTACTAGAGAACTAGAAAGAGAGAGAGAAAGCATCCCCCCCCCCCCCCGGGGAGGAGAAGGAGACCCCCCCCCCCCCCCCCGCGTGGATGACCATGGTGTAGTCCCTTTTCCTCCATTCTTTTTTGGGATTCTGGGCACACATGCACATGTGGCCAGCATTTTTAAAGCCACGAAATCTAGGACTCTAACCATACAGTCGGCCACGTGAGGTCCAGTAGTCTTAATCACCACACCACTTGGTTGGCCCAAAGGACATGCTTATTGGAATAAACTACCTTTTCTTTTATACTTACATGATCTTAGTAATTTGTTAGAGTAAGGAGTAGTCTCCTTTTGATCTATAGACATAGGACAAACTAGTCCTTGGGAAAGCTGTGATGTTTCAGAAAGATAGGCTGAAAGGAGATCTGCAGAGTCTTGATTTTTTTCTGCAACTGGGGTAAACTATTAAAAAAAGAAAAACAAATGTTATGAGATTTACTTATCCAGAAATACCATTTATGTGTACAGACTGTTACATGACCCAAGTAGACAAACTGTTAACAGAATATACTTGATTTTTAAATCTATTTTGAATATTTTATTTTTTAAGGGAGATTTTTAAGGTTTAAATCGTAATACTAAAAGGGCACGTTATATGTGCTTTTTCTTATTAAATACTTACAAATCCCAAAGAGCTGATGAGAGATAATATTTGTCCTGGTGTTCTTGAATAATCGATCCTAGGCTTAGCCATTGATGGTGTTGTAAGGATATCCAGCATATTGAGATCTGTGTATCCAAAGAAAAGTATATGAACTTCTTTATAGACTTCAACTGTCACTGACTAAATAAATTACTTTGTCCCTCTTTCCACTCTATTAACCTTATCTATAAAGCTGGCTTGTGCAGGATAAATATATCCAAGGAATTCACAGTACCATACAAGTTAAGAGAGCTGCATTCCACATGGCCAACTGCAGCATGAATACCAGCATCAACAGCTTTAAATACATTATAAAGCATTTGCATGTGTGTCCCAAATCTTGACAGGATGGAGACATGAAAAAGAAGGGACTGAGGCATGACCACACTCCACTGGTGAGTGCTTTCTCCCTCCCTTTCTCTCTGGCTCATGAGTACACTGGTCCTCTGGCAATTGATTTTTTTTTTTAAAGAATTACTTGATTTATTCATTTATTTTAATTTGGCAAGACACACACACACACACACACACACACACATACAGAGAGAGAGAAAGAGAAAGAGAGTGAGAGGGAAAGTGAGAAAGCAAGCCACCAGGTTTGGGACTCGAACCATGGTCGGCCATGTGAAGTGTCCTTAACCACCATGCAACCTGCTGGTCCCTGGCAATTAATTTTTAAAAAATGGTAAGAGAGGAACCAGCAGGTGGTGTGGTTAAGGTGCTAGACTCTCACATGGATGACCATGGTTCGAGTCCTAAACCTGGTAGCTTCCTTTATTACTTTTTCTCTCTTTCATGAGTTCATATACCCTATAGCAAATTTAAAAATTACAGTAATAAATACAATTAAATACTTTTTAAAAAATGGTAAGAGAAGCATATTGTTCTATATGTGGTATAGAATTTTTTAAAAGAATTATTTTACTTAACTTTCTTTCTTTATTTATTCATTTATTTTAATTCGACTACAGAGGGACAGAGAGAGAGAGAGACAGACAGACAGAAAGCAAGAAAGCAAGCCATTAAGTCCGGGACTCGAACCACCATCAGCCATGTGGGAGTCCAACACCCCCAACCACCATGCCACCTGCCAACCACAAATTTTATTTTATTTTTCAAAGGTTTTTGTCACATGGCATGTCCACTGTAGAGAATAGACAGTGAGAGGCGAAGTGAGAAATCACACCCCCCAGAGGGGATGGACATGCTGTAATCCCCCCTTCCATTCTCCTCCTGAAATTTTGGACACATGTGTCCAGCGGATTTTTAAGCTGCCAGGTCTAGAACTTGAACCACAGTCAGCCATGTGGGAGTCCAGTGCTCCAACCAACATGCTACCTATCTGGCCCTGTGGTACAGAACTTTGAAAAGTAGGGGGTCCTACATGTGGCAAAGTATAAAGACGTAGGACTGTGAGCTGGGCCTTGGCCTCTCCTGGATTTCGACCCGGGTAGTTGCCGTGCTTTTTCGGGGTGAGCGCTGCAGGGCCACAGCACAATGAGCAAGCATTGGTCATCTCGGCGCCGGGACGCTATGGTTTTGCAGAGGCACGGCTGGTTCCGCCTCACGGGAAGAAAAAGCCATTTATAGAGAAGCAGTAAGCTGTGTCTTTTCACTTGGTGCACCAGAGCCAACGAGATCCATTAGCAGCAGATGAGACTGCACCAGAGGGTTCTGTTGCCTACACAGAAAGTAAATGATGAAGAAGGGCAAGCAGAACAGAGAAAGTACAGGGTGTTCTTTGATGACGACTATGACTACTGCAGCACCTGAAGGAACCATCTGGGCCCTCAGAGCTTATTCCCTCTGGTACTTTCAGTGCGTACAACAAGAGAGATGAAAAAGAAGAAACTGTAGTAATTCCAAGCATTGGAATTAAGTTGCCTTCACCAGTGTTCGCATCTGAGTTTGAAGAAGATGTTAGATTGCATCTTCAAAGCAGCTCCAGTTTTAGGACCTCGACTGGATGTTGATCCTGGCATTGTTGTAGCTCTTGATGATGATTTTGACTTCAATAATCAAGACAATCTGCTTGAAGATGACTTTATTCTTCAGGCCAATAAGCCAAGAGGAGAGGAAGAGGGAGTGGTTATCCAGCAATCCGAGAGTGAAGATGGCAGTGAGTGGGAAGATGAGAAGGGAAGAGGCAGTGATGATGATAACTATGACTCCACAAGCCCCTTATCAGACAAAGATATGTCTGTGCCTGGAAAGCCTCAGGGAGTTGTAGAAAATCACTTGTTCTGGGAGGAAGAAACCAAAAAGTCACTTTACAGAATATTCTATTACTTCCTTGGTCATGAGAGAGAAGAACAGCTGACCCTACATGATGAAGAGGTTTGAGAAGTTTTATGAGCAATATGATGATGAAACTGGAGCTCTGGATAATACCGAATTGGAAGGTTCCATTCAAGTAGACAGCAATCGCTTACAGAAAGTTTTGAATGATTATTATAGGAAGAAGGCAGAAAATTGTGTAAAATTGAATACTCTTGACCCTGCCAATGAATAAACTCAATGAGTCTGGGGAAGAAGAGATTATTACTGTAGTTCTTGAAGAAGCCAAAGAGAAGTGGGATTGTGAATCCATTTGTAGTACGTACTCCAATTTATACAGCCATCCACAGCTTATCAAGTATCAGCCAAAGCCCAAATTCGAATGTCCCTTTATTTATTTATTTTTTTTGAGAGGTTTTTGCTATAGGGCGCGTGCGCTCGCCAGACAGACAGAGCGAACTAGAGAGACAGAAAGTGAGAAATGACCCCCCAGGGGGGATGGCCATGCCGCAATCCCTTCTCCTCCATTCTCCTCTAGGGATCTTGGGCACGCATGCACACGCACCCAGCGTGAATTTTAAGCCACCGGATCCGGGACACGAACCGCGGCCAACTACATGGGAGTCCAGCGACATAGCCATTACGCTGACTGCTGGTCCAAAATTCTAATATCTTCTAAAATAGGAATCAGTGTCTTACCTAAGAAAGGACTCACAGCAAAGCAAGTCAAATGAATATAGATGATTAACGCCAGCCATCTGCCTAAGGTATCGACTCAGCCATGTTGTAAAGATGAAAGCAAAGAAGATAAAAGAACAAGAAAGCAAGCTATAAAAGAAGAGTGCAAGGAATGGAGAGTGGAGAAGAAAGTTAATAAATTAGCATTCAAACTGGAGAAAAGGCAGGAAAAAGAGCTGTTGAACTGAAGAAGAATGTCGAAGGTCTAAAGCTATGGGCAGTGGAACATGTAGAATAAAAACACGTTCCCCAACAGGGGCTCATTATGTTCAGTAATCAATTTGGGTCTTTGGGGAAACCATTGCTCTCTGAAGAAATTTTCTGTCTTTTCAGTGGTAGATATTTGAAGAGAAAAATATAATATTTGTATTTTATACCAGCAAGTTTCCCTTGCCAGTAGTTTTGTACATATTGTAATATTTTAAAAATTAATTATTACAAACTTAGATTTGTGCCGAAATGATGACTTCATGGATGTGAAATGTTTGGATACATTAAAGGAAAATATCTTTTTTCTTTCTTTTTTTTTTTTTGGAGAAGTTTTTGCTATAGGGCGCGTGCGCTCGCCAGAGAGAGACAGAGAGACAGAAAGCGAGAAATTACCCCCTGGGGGGATGGCCACGCCGCAATCCCTTCTCCTCCATTCTCCTCTCAGGATCTTAGGCACGCACGCACACGTGCCCGGCGTGAGTTTACGCCACCAGGTCTGGGACTTGATCCGCGGTCGACTACATGGGAGTCTCGCGACACAGCCATTATGCTAACTGCTGGTCCCAAGAAAAATAACTTCATTAAAAAAAAAAAGTATACTGGAAGTTTGAGTTTGACAAATTTCATTTATACCTCACATTGATGAAGTAATAATAGGTAATAATAATCTTAAAGAATGATCTTACAAATAATACTTAGGAAATGCACTATGGGTGTGTGCACCTGTATCCAAAATATAAAAAGGAAGGAGAAATAGAGAAGCGTTCATATAATTCTCCATGGCGATGCTTTCTCCTTCTTTCTGCTGAACATATGTGCCCTCTGGCAAAAAATGTAAAAATGAACAATAAAAATAAAAACAATGAAAAAGAATTAGACACAATATAAAAATTATTATATTGGGCTGGTCCCATTGGCTGGTGGTTAAGGGAGCATATTCTTATTTCTGCAGTGAAATGTTGAATAGTGACATGAAATGGGATTAATAAAGACTACAGGCCCAGACTCTGTGGCACAGTGTGTAGCATATCAGACTATGGAGCTGGAAGTTACATGGTGACCAAAGTGCAAGTTTCTGTCCTGGCCAGCTTGAAGATAAGCTGGGTATGTACATGCGGGTCTCATACTCAACAGAGGACTAGAGGAAAGAAATAACAATGTGTCCAAGTCCTGTGAAGGTGCTCCTCTCTCTCTCTCTCTCTTTCTCTCTCTCGTGTATGTGCTCTATCATGAATAAAAAATAAATTAAAATATGGGGCTAGCAGGTGATGTGGTGGTTCAGGGTGCGGGATTCCTGCATGACCAACCATGGTTCAAGTCCCGGACCTGGTGGCTTGCTTTCTTGCTTTCCCTTTCTCTCTGTCTCTCTCTAGTAAAATAAAAAATAACAAATGGAATTAAATAATTAAAAAAAAATTAAAATAAAACTATAAATGTCCCCACATCAGCTCAGGTCAGATTTTACAAAGCTGGGCTAGCCCTGTGGCCTGCTAGTTGGAGGAGCAAGATCGCAAATGGTGGACATGTTTGCATGCATGCCCTATATCCCAACAGAACAGAGAAATGGAGAAGGGACTGTGACATGGAAGGTGCTTTGTCCTTCTCCCTTGCTCTCTTTCTTTAGTGATCACATGTGCCGTCTGGCTTAAACAAAAACGAACAAAAAGTTTGTTTATTTCTTCCATGAAAGAGATACACAGAAAGAGAGAGACAGGCGCTCCCAACAGAATCCTCATGCCATGATCCATCCCTAGCCTCAGTCAACCAGGACTATGGACATGCATGCACGGACCTAGTGTGTTCGGGTAGACCTGGGGACGTGAACCCAGGACCATATGACCTCAGCATCTGGAGCACTGCATGGTCATTCCATTACCACAGATGGTCATCTACACTTTTCTTTCTTTTTTTTTGTTAAAGGCTTATACCATAATGCACTTACTGGAGACAGAGAAAGTGAGAACTCACTCTCCAGGGGTGATGGCCATGCTGCAATCCCTTTTCCATTCTGCTCCAGGATTCTGGGCATGAACACACACATGAACCCAGCACGATTTTCAAGCCTCCAGGTCTGGGACTCTAACTGCAGTTGGCCATGTGGGAGTCCAATGCTGTAACCACTATGCCACCTGCTGGCCCCCCATGTACACTTTTTAAAAGAGAATATAAAATGCTTTCAAGTTGCTACTCTATCATTTTTTAATGTTTCTATGATAAATAATTTATGGTTTCTTATTAGAAACAATGCTGCTATAAATATTTTGTTTTCTTGAACCAACCTAAAACAAAAGCCACTAAATCAAGAGAATTAAAACCTTTTGTTTTTTAAAAACATATTGACATATTTTTTTCTGAAGGCACCATTCTACTTTACAGCCTCATTAAAAAAACTTGAGTGTACTGAGACCAGCAGGTGGTATGGCAGGTGGTGGTGCTGGACTCTCACATGGTTGACCATGGTTCAAGCCCTGGAACTGGAAGCTTGCTTTTTCGCTTCTCTCTCTCTCGTAAGCACATGTGGCCTGTAGCAAATTAAAAACAATGATGATGATGATAAATGAAATAAATCTTGAAAAAAAAAACTTGAGTGTACATTTTTAATCTTTTTAAAAAATTGGATTATTCCTTGTTTATGTCTGCTCAATAAAAGGATTAATTTATTCTTCTTTATGTGAGCATTCTATTATTTTAGTATTTCTGTATTAGCATTCCTATATTAATAAAATGACTAGTGAACTGGACGTATTTATACATACATGCATGTGAGAACTGTGTGTGCATTTCCCCTTTATCAAATCCTTAGGGGCTGTTCGATACTTGAATGCGTTTTTGGCTATTAAATTTTCATCATGTTATAGTTATTTTAGTCATTTCACTGATGCTTAATTGGTAAGAACTGTTTCAGTAGTGATAAAAGAATTCTGAGTTCCTTTCTGAAAATGCAAGGATCTTCAGGGACCTTTGAAGATCTAAGACTAATCATTTCTACCATTCATCTTTAATGAAAAAAAGATACCATTATACCTGTCTAGTCTATGTTGAAACGTCCATCATTCTTTTGGGTGTAAATTAACAAGTAACACGGTACCAGTTAATGAGGTGTAGTCTCTTAAATTGGCTGGAATTTTAAAAATGCACTTACCTGCTATTTTTTTCTTACCTCTATTCAAAGTAACTTTGGAAAGGCCAAAATCTGTCAGCTTAATATGACCTTCATTAGAAATAAGCATATTGTCTGGTTTCAGATCCCTGCAGATACAGAAGGTAAATAGTAGATAACTAAAAATGGGGAAAAACAGAGTCACACAGGGGCGAATTCCATTTATTTCTTCTAAATTAAAGGCACTCATTGGTGGCTTTGGAAAGTAAGAAATTCTTGAAGAGCAACTCTCAAAAGTAAAACATCTTTTGGGGCCAGCAGGTGGTATGGTGGTTAAGGGTGCTGGGCTCCCACAGAGCCGACCATGGTTTGAGTACCTGATCTTGTGGCTGGCGCACACTCTCTCTCTCACATTCTGTCCCTCTCTGGTCAAATTTAAATAAATAAAGTTAAATAAAAATAATTATTTTTAAAAAGTAAAACTTGTACCTGAATCTACCAAAATGTTAAATGACTTCATGCTATATTATTTTTGGTATTACTCATTAGATATTTGGTTAAAATAAACACATCTCATTAGACAAAATCAACCTCAAACCACTTCAAAATCATTTTACAGGGACCAGTGGATGGCTTAATGGTTACATCACTGGACTCCCATGTAGTTGACCACAGTTTGAATCCCAGACCTGGTGGCTTAAAACTCATGCTGGGTGGGGCCGGCAAGTGGCATGGTGGTTAAAGGCGCTGGACTCCCACATGGCCGACTACGGTTCAAGTCTCGGACCTGGTGGCTTGCTTTCTCATTTCCTCTCTCTGTCTCTCTCTGATCAAACTGAAAAATAATAATGATAATAATAATAAAGTTAAATAATTCTTAAAAAAAAAAACAAAACAAAACTCATGCTGGGTGAATGTGCATGTGTGCCCAAAATCCCAAGAGGATAAAGGAGGAGAAGGGTTTGTGACTTGATCATCCTCCCGGGGAAGTAATTTCTCACTTTCTGCCTCTCTGTCTCTCTATCTCTCTGGCAAGTGCACACACCCTATGACAAAAATCTCTTAAATTTTTTTTTTTTTAATTTTATCTCTTTAAAGGTAAGGTTAAGCTTCAATAGAGTAGAGTCATTTCACCTGACTTTCTTTGTACAAAGGAAAACATTGCAAATCAATTAGGATTACAAAATATAGTCCTTTTGTACGATGGTGGAGTAGAAAACTATTCAATAGTCTTCACATTAAAATGTTACACTTGTGTCCACAACACATATTTGAGAAACCACAAGGAGACAAGAAAGAGTAAATAAAATTTCTGAATTCTAAATTAATAGTAGCTAAGCATTTAGATAACTTGGAAGTATGGATGACTGGTTACTGCAAACATATGAGACTTAAACTTTTAATACATATTTTGATTACTTGCATTTTCAAGTAATAGTTTGGAGAAAAGTCCATCTTTACCTGTGGATAATTCCATGTCTATGAAGGTAGTCAAGAGCCAATGCTACTTCCGAAATGTATTTCACAGCCATCTCTTCATCAAAGTAACCATATATATGTAGGAGAGACTTGACATCTCCACCAATAAGATACTCCATTACCTACCAAAAAGGAATTCAACTGTGAAATTGGAATGATACGACTTTTTTTTTTTTTTTTTTGAGAGGTTTTTTGCTATAGGGCACATGCACTCGCCAGAAAGACAGAGAGACAGAAAGTGAGAAATCACCCCCGAGGGGAGATGGTCACGCCGCAATCCCTTCTCCTCCATTTTCCTCTTGGGATCTTGGGCACACATGCATACTACACCAACCGCTGGTCCCACGATATGACTAACTTTAGAGACATACCATTTGGCCACCATAGTCATGATTCTGTAACAAAAAACATTTTCTTTCCTTTCTTTTTTTTTTGGAGAGGTTTTCGCTATAGGGCGTGTGCGCTCGCCAGACAGACAGAGAGAGACATAGAGACAGAAAGCGAGAAATCACCCCCCCCAGAGGGGATGGTCACGCCGCAATCCCTTCTCCTCCATTTTCCTCTTGGGATCTTGGGCACGCACACACACGCGCCCGGCGTGAATTTTAAGCCACCGGGTCCGGGACGCGAACCGCGGTCGACTACGTGGGAGTCCAGTGACATAGCCATTACGCTAACTGCTGGTTCCCACAAAATACATTTTCTAGGGCCAGCTAAGTGGACAGCAATAACGTGCTGCTGAAGCAACGCTGGACCCACATGGGAGACTGCAAGTTTGGTTCCCTGGAGGACATGTACACGCCCAGCTCAGGTGCTCATGTCCTGACTGCCTAGGAAGGCTGAGGGAGGGGATGATAACATGGGACCCTGTTGAAAGCGCTTGTCTCTCTCTCTTTTTCTCTCTCCCATGGGAGGAAAAAAAAACCTTTAAAATAAACAAATTCTTTCTTTTTTTTTTAAAGAGAGATATTTGCTGTGGGCTATGTACATTCACCAAAGAGACAGAAAGTGAGAAATCACCCCCTAGGGTGATGGCCATGCTGCAATCGCTTCTCCATTCTCCTCTCAGGATTTTGGGCACACATGCACACCCGGTCGGCGTGAATTTTAAGCTGCAGCGTCTGGGACTCAAAACGCAGTTGACTATATGAGAGTCTAGCTATGTAACCATTACGCTATCTGCTAGTACCCAAAATAAACACATTCTCTTGTAATAACACTACTTTTTTTTTTTTTTTCCAGTAAGATATTTTTACTACAGGGCATGTGTACTCATCTATAGCTAAAAAGAGAGAGAAAGTGAGAAATCACATACTCCGCCCCCATGGCCATGCCACAATCCCTTCTTCTCCATTCTCCTCTTGGGATTTTGGGCACCCACACACATGTGCGTGGCGTGAGTTTTAAGCCACCAGGTCCAGAACTCGAACCACAGTTGACTATGTGGGAGTCCAGCAATGTAACCATTACGCCATCTGCTGGTCCTGCAATTACTACATTAAGAGGAGGTTTGCTCATGTTGCTATAGTTTTAAATTAAAAATAAAACTGGTGAGGCCAGCAGATGGCATAGTGGTTATATTGTTGAACTCCCACATGGCCAAGCATAGTTCAAGTCCTGGACCCAGTGGTTTGAAAATCACAGTGTATGTGCATGCCCAAAATCCTGGGAATAGAACGGAGAAGGGATTGTGGCATGGGCACCCCTCCCTAGGTGTGTGTGTGTGTGTGTGTGTGTGTGTGTGTGTG